>NC_091439.1:140820791-140943105 GCF_964237555.1 Oryctolagus cuniculus | reverse complement strand
CTGGGAAAGCAGTGGAAGGGCCTTGGGCCCCTGCACCCCTGTGAGAGAGCCAGAAAAATCTCCTGGCTCTGGGCTTCAGATTGGCCCAGCTCCAGCCTTTGCAGCCATCTGGGGAATGAACCAGCAGATGGGAGATTTCTCTGTCTCTGCCTCTGCCTCTGCTTCTCTGTAATTCTGCCTTCCAAAAAAATAAATAAATCTTTTTTAAAAAGAGAGAAATGGAGAGGGAGATACAGTGACAGAAGAAGATTTTCCCTATGCTGCTTCATTCCCCAAATGATTGTAACAGCCTCACAGTGCCTAATCAAAAATCACAGCCCTGGACTCAATCCAAGCTCCTGTATGGATATTAGGATCCAAAGTGCAGCCAAAACTTGCAAGCAGACATTGGATATGAATGTAAGTATCCAAAGCAGCATCTTACTTGCTACACAAAATGCCCACAGCCAAGCCAAACTTTTTTAAATCAGACGTATGAAGAACTCTAATAATTCAATAATAATAAAACAGTAAGTCCTAGGACACATGAAAAATACTTGAAAAGATGTTTTAAAGGAGCTTTATGTATGCCTAGTCTCAAGAAAAGAAACTTAACATAAGCCCTATTAATGGAAGTTCAAATTAAAACACTTTCACATATCACTAAATACCAGCAGATTGACTAAATTTAAGAAGACTGAGGATACCAAACATTGGTGAGGATGTGGAATCACTGAAACTTTCATATATTGCTGTTCAGAATATAAATGGAACAACAGTTTGGTGGCTCGAGCAATTTACACAATTAAAACGTGTATCACATGAGTTACCAATTCCACTTCTATGTATTTTCTCAAGAGAAAAGAAAAAAATACACACCAATATTTTTACAAGAATTTCACAGAAGATTTATTCATAAGGGTCATTAATTAGGGATTATATTTTTGTATTACCTAGAGTGAATTTATAGAACCACAGATATTCTCATCATTGAAAAATATTAAAGACACCATTCTGGAGAAAATATGGTGAGGTGGTTGTCTTAGATAAGGGCTATTTGAGGGAGTGAATCCAAATGGAGCTTTCTGGAATGATGGAATTATTAGAAATCTCAAGTGTGGTGATTACAGTAATGTTTATATTTATTAAAACTCAGCCAACATTGTACTTTGAAGGGATACATTTTATTATCATAAATTATGTCTACACAAGTGCTAAAAATAAGGCATAAACTAAATGGTGCATAAATTTGGTATTTTTGGAAAACTATATCCCATGAGCAAAAGTCCCCCAAATTGAAAATGTTTTCATGAGGAATTAGCTCCCTCACAGATTTCTGTGTGGAATTCAAATTGTCATAGCTTCTGTGGAAGTGAACATGAAGATTTTTAGGAAACTCTCTGTTCATTATGCTTTGATGCAATGATCCCACATACAGAAAATCTGTCCCATAATATTTAAATTGACAAAAATGAGGATGATTTCTCTCTCCATCTCTCCCTCTTTGTCACACTGTATTTCAAGTAAACAAACCAATAAAATTTTAAAAATAAAATGGAAAAGGAATGTAGCAAAATTGCATAGAATGTGTTAATGTGAGATATATAAATAAAATTAAAAGAAAATATCCGAAAGAAATTAACATAGTCACATGAAGTAGAGAATATGTATAGGGACAAAACCATACAAAAGCATTATTTTGGTTTCTCTATACCAAAATTCTATGGCCTTTTTACATGCCAAATTTCAAATTTCAATGACCTTTATGTCCCTTGCATTTCCAAATATTTTAAATTAATATGAGAGAGAGAGAATAAGTCTTCCATCTGCTGATCCACTTCTGAAGTGCTCACAAAACTTGGGGTGAGGTGGACTGAAGCCAGGAATCTAGAATTGAATTTAGGTTTCCCATGTGGATGCAGGGACCACGTACCTGCTGCCTCCCAGGGTATGCACTGGTCAAAAGCAGAGTTGGAAATAAAGCCTGGACTCAAACCCAGCTACTCTGATATAAAATGCGGTCAACCCAAGTAGCGGTGAAAAGTAACATTGTGGCAGGGATGGCAGGGTCAGTGCCAGGATGTCCGATGTGGCAAGGGCAGGTGGTGGGGAAGGCTGTGACAGGATTTCAGATGGCAGCAGGGACATCACAGATACCAAAGAGGGAGATTTGCAAGGAACATAACTCTCATTCAAACTCCACATGCTGTAATCAGGGAGGGCCCATGGTCTGGCCTTCTGGTTTGGTGTTGCTCTTATTGGCTCCATAAAGACCATGTGGCTATGCCTGGCCATGACAGATCCCCTGTCACACTGTTACAAGATCTGGTGCCTGCTCCAATCATCACCATTTGCCAAGGCTGGAGGAATGCTTTCAGGAACATCTCAGCTTTGTGAACTTGGAACTTTCTATACCGTATGGATAGCAGTTGCTGCCCATGTCCTGGACCTCAGCACATGTAATTGTCATATCTTACGTAAGATCACATCAGGGGAACCATCATCCTGACCTTGATTTGACATCTGCTGTCAGCCCTGTTGGGCTTGACAACTGCATCTGGGTAAGATGGCAGGAGAAGAACAGCTGCTAATGAGCCCAGCTGGCTGGAAACTCCATTTCAACTATCATGCCTTGGTTACCATGGATTTGGAAAGCTGTTTTTTTAGTAAATTATATATTTTTGGAAATGAACCAGTGTCAGTTGACAGACTTCCTGAAAAAACCAGCCAGGTGGGCTCAGCCAGCTACCCCTTCTCTCCTTAGACTCAGAGGCTCAGTGATGATGGGTAGCCCTGATGAGTAGCCAGGGAAGATTGAAGGCAAGCCCTGGGGGACCCCTCTCAACCAGACTTTCCTTCACATTTGAATGTACAACCCACTGCAACTGTCAGAAAGCCTCCACCCTTAGGCCCTGCTTTCTGCTGTTATGCTGTCTCTCAGGCCTCAGGCCCCTCTCCCACCGCACACTAAGAGCTGGAACAGGTAGCCTGGAGGGAAGGACACCATGGGCCACTTGGGGTAGACATAGAAACATCAACATCTGTCACAGAAGGTGTCCCGTCCTCTTCATTCACAGCTAATGTTAGGCTCATGTTTCCCTCCATATACATGGCTGCTACAGTCCAACTGCCATGATGGCATTTTGCTCCCTCCCGTCCATGGCAGGGATCAGGCAGAGACCTCATCCTCCAAGTACAGGAAAAATAGAAAAAATAAATAGGGGAAACATATAAATTCAAACAATAAATATGGTATATAGAATGTAACACTGTGTGACATTTAAAAATGTTACAAAAGCACTTTTATAGAATTATAATTAATATATATCAGTTGGATACAGTAACACAATGGAAACCAGTAACGTTATTACTCTGTTATTGATTCTGAAACAGACAATGAAGATAGACTTATTTATTTGATGGGAGGAATGTCTCTGAAAGAGTGGAGATTGAAATGATACCATAGACTGCCTTTAAGGGTTTTTCACTATGTTGTTTTTCACAATGTTGATGTCTCAAATTAAAATGTTTAACTCATTAGATTAAAACTAGAACATCTTATCAACCCCATCACACCACACTCCTTGTCAACCTCCCAAATTCACCATCTCTGTATATTAGGAAAATGATTTTTACCTAAAAGTATACACACTGTATGATAATCATTTTTATTTTCAATGTTCATTTTGATCTTCTGCTTTGTTTCAGTTTGTCTGTTTTCAAATAATTTATTTTCCATCCATAATCAGATTTTAGGCCCTATGTTTTTAATGTTCATTTTCCATGTGATACCTTCAAATGTATTAATATTGGATTATTATTTTTCAATTCATTTTTGCCTTTTTAATTTTATTTTTAAATAGAGAACACAGAGCTAACTTTGAACATTTCGCTATATTTTTCATGTGTACCAACAAGACTTGCATAAAATCTGTTAGCATATCTTGCTTAATAGCTGCTACTGTAATTCACAATACATGAGCAAAAATATCTGTTGTGATGCATTTTCTTGAAAACTAAGATGAAAGTGGAAGTAATTGAGATAATTTTGTTAGAATGTTGATTATAAAGGAGGAAGCTTTAGCTGCAAAATCATTTTCTTTATTCCTTCCTGAAACACAGATAGTGTGTTGGTCATACAGAAACCATTATGTAGCCATGAGATAAGAGTAAGGAGAATATAAGCCACATGGTCAGGATCATGTTAATGTTACACTCTCAGACTACTGTATTAGCCCCAGATCATATAATTTGGGGAGCCTGTTAGAAAAATACAAATGATTTAGAAAAGCCCATGAGTTCAATTATCTATTATACTCAATCAGGTTTATTCTTAACTGAATGGAAACAATGCTTTATTTTATTTAGTTATTTATTTATAATTATTATCAATCACCCTCCTTATCTCTTACCCAGGTTGTCCATTATGGTAATTTAGTCTCCCACAAATGATGCATGAAGCCCCTCTGGTATTAGGGAAAAGACTTCCCAGTGTCTGTCCCCCCTCAGCTTCAACACAATCCTAGCATTACTTCAGGAGAATAACTTTCAGAAAGATTTACCAAATCATATAGATATATTGTACACTATAATATTTTTAGAGTCTAAAACGATGCTTGCTGTTCCTCTTATCTTTTTTATTAAGAGACAGTTGATTATAATTAATCTAAATCAAAACAGCAGTGTTATTTTTACTTCAATATGACTTCACTATTGTTTTTTCCTACAATGAGCAAACGTGTAGAGAAAGCAATTTTCAAGACATTTCTTACAATTTTCCCTTTAAATTAATAAATAGATGGCAGTCAGAAAGATAGAGAAATAAATAAAAGGTATTATAATTTAAATAAATACCTATTGGGAGCATACTAACACTTGCCTGCTAATTATACACATTCAATTCTTGCTAGTAATGCCTGGATCATTTTGTTATCACTTATTTTTATCCACAAAATAATTGTTATTTTAGGGTAACTTCTGTAGCATATCCGGTTAATCTGACATTTAGAATGCACACAGCAATCCACCTTCCTGATAATTCACTTGTGAGGAAGCAGATAGTGGCTCAACTAGATGGGTTCCTGCCACAGACACCGGAGATCTGGATGGAGTTTCTACCTCTTGGCTTTGGCCTGGCCCAGCTGAGCTATTTAGGGCACTTGGGAATGAAACTGAAAAGATTCATTCTCGTTTCTCTCTCTCTCCATCTCTACAATTTTGCCCTTTCAAAAAAAAATGAATACTTTTTTTTGGACAGGCAGAGTTAGACAGTGAGAGAGAGATACAGAGAGAAAGGTCTTCCTTTTTCTATAGGTTCACCCACCAAATGGCCACTAAGGGCAGTGTGCTGCACTGATCTGAAGCCAAGAGACAGGTGCTTCCTCCTGGTCTCCCATGCGGGTGCAGGGCCCAAGCACTTGGGCCATCCTCCACTGCTTTCCTGGGCTACAGCAGAGAGTGGGACTGGAAGAGGAGCAACTGAGACAGAACCCGGCACCCCAACCAGCAATAGAACCCGGGGTACCAGCACTACATGCAGAGGATTAGCCTAGTGAGCTGTGGCGCCGGAATGAATACTTTTTTTAAAAAAGATTTATTTTATTTGAAAGGCAGAGACAAGAAAGAGAGGTCTTCCATCTGCTGGTTCACTCCCCAAAAGGCTGCAGCTGCTGCAGCTGCACCAATCTAAAGCCAGGAGCTAGGAGCTTCTTCCATGTCTCCTGCATTAGTGCAGGGGCCCAAGCACTTGAGCCATCTTTGCTTTTCCAGGCCACACCCGACAGCTGGATCAGAAGTGGAGCAGCCAGAACATGAACTGGAGCCCATATGGGAAGCCAGCACTGCAGGCAGCAGCTTTATCTGCTATGCCCAGTGCCAGCCCCAATGAACACAATTTCAAAATAATACATTTTTAAAAGGTGGTTGTATTATGGTGTTATGGTGGCAGCAGCTGGCTTCCAGGGAGCTCGCCAATTCTTTTTTTTTTTTTTTTTTTTGACAGGCAGAGTGGACAGTGAGAGAGAGAGACAGAGAGAAAGGTCTTCCTTTGCCATTGGTTCACCCTCCAATGGCCGCCGCGGCTGGCGCGCTGCGCTGATCCAATGGCAGGAACCAGGAGCCAAGTGCTTCTCCTGGTCTCCCATGGGGTGCAGGGCCCAAGCACCTGGGCCATCCTCCACTGCACTCCCTGGCCACAGCAGAGAGCTGGCCTGGAAGAGGGGCAACCAGGACAGAATCCGGCTCCCTGACCAGGACTAGAACCCGGTGTGCCGGCGCCGCTGGGCGGAGGATTAGCGTAGTGAGCCGCGGCGCCGGCCTCGCCAATTCTTAAGAGCCTGACCCTGCACATTGCTACAGTGAGCTGAGCTGAACTGCTGTGCCACAGGTCCTTTTAGAATAAATCATGGGATTATCCCTCTTAGTAGTTTTTTTTTTGTCTGTTCTACTTAATATGACTGGCTTAATTCTATAATTAACACACACTTATTTTTAAGTGTTGAAATTTAACTGAAATGTGATCCCTGTTAAACATAAGAGTGGGAATACGAGAGGGAAGAGATGTACAATTTGGGACATGCTCAAGCTGACTTGCCCCAAATGGTGGAGTTAGAAACATACCAGGGGACTCCAATTCAATCCCATCAAGGTGGCATGTACCAATGCCATCTCACCAGTCCAAGTGATCAATTTCAGTTCACAATTGATCATAATGAAAGGACTAAGAGTGAAAGGGATCACATAAACAAGTCTAGTACCTGTTAATACTAACCAATAGAATAAATAAAGGGGATAGTGATCCAACATGGGAAGCGAGATACTCAGCAGACTCATAGAATGGCGGATGTCCTAAACAGCACTCTGGCCTCAGAATCAGCCCTAAAGGCATTCCGATCTGGCTGAAAAGCCCATGAGAGTATTTCAGGCATGGAAATCCAAGACACCCTGGGGAAAAAAAAAAAAAAAACCAAAATGAAAGATTTCTGTGAGTGAGATCCCAGTGGAAAGAACAGGTCTTCAAAGAAGGAGGTACCTTTCTGTGAAGGGAGGAGAGAACCTCCACTTTGACTATGACCTTGTCTAAATAAGATAAGAGTCGGAGAACTCAAGGGGCTTCTATAGCCTTGGAAACTCATGACTGGAGCATAGGGAGATTACTGATGCCATAGACAGGAGTGTCAATTTGTAAAGTCAACAACAGGAGTCACTGTGCACTTACTCCTCATGTATGATCTCTGTCCTTAATGTGCTGTACATTGAGACTTAATGCTATAACGAGTACTCAGTATATTTCACTTTGTGTTTCTATGGGGGTGCAAACTGTTGAAAGCTTTACTTAATGTATACTAAACTGATCTTTTGTAAAAAAAAAAAAAAGAAGAAATTATCAATTCCCAACTTGACTCTCACTGGGATTAAACATGACAATAGGTCTGATCTGATTTCATCATCATTTAAAAAATCATCTATTATTTTTCACTTTATGTTTCTGTTTGGGAGCAAACTGTTGAAATCTTTAGTTAATGTATGCTAAACTGATCTTCTGTATATAAAGAGAATCGAAAATGAATCTTGATGTGAATGGAAGGGGAGAGGGAGTGGGACAGGGGAGGGTTGCGGGTGGGAGGGACGTTATGGGGGGGGAAGCCATTGTAATCCATAAGCCATACTTTGGAAATTTATATTCATTAATTAAAAGTTAAAAAAAGAATAAATCATGGGATTGAGCTTCATTCAGATGTAGTGGAATATGCCAAGGAAAAACTGAAGAGCTTTGTCAAAAATAATATCTTTGATAAATTTAAATTCTGTGAATCTGCATTTGTAGTTGGTAATTGCCTCTAGAAATGTCTTACAGTTATCAGTATGATCAAATTTATTGTGGTGCTAGAGCCCAGAAAGGCCATGAAAAATATGTGAAAATTTTACTGAATGTGAGAGGCATACTAGTCATGCCTATAGATGATCAGTTAACACAGATTATGCCAACTGGAAAAATCACTTGGGAAAGTGATAATTCCTGCAGTCTTGAGCATGTAGCATTTGTTAGGAGTTAAAAAACTATTTCTTTCATCAGAGTGAATTTTAGGGAGGAAAAAGTATAACTTGTTTCTGTTAGTAACAAAAATAATGTACTGAGACATTAAAAAGAATCCCTTTTATAAAAATCTATTTTTCTTTAAATCTTGGGAAAATGCTGCTGGATAAGAGTCACCACAATGCTGGAACTCTTAAACCAAATACTTTTTACAGTCAACTATAGAAAAACGATCCTTAATAGACCTTGAAAATCGCCAGAGTCAAGATGACCTCATTAACTTTAAATACTGAGAATATAAAGGAGCTATAAAAACTGAGTTGTATTAAGTGTATACTTTCTTTTTTTTTAACATATAAAGTTAGAGAGAAAGATCTTCCTTCCATTGGTTCACTCCCCAAAAGGCCGCTATAGCCAGAACTACGCTGATCTGAAGCCAGGAGCCAGGTGCTTCCTCCTTGTCTCCTATGCGGGTGCAGGTCCCAAACACTTGGGCCATCCTCCACTGCCTTCCCAGGCCACAGCAGAGAGCTGGACTGGAAGAGGAGCAACCAGGACTAGAATCTGGCACCCACATGGGATGCCAGTGCTGTAGGTGGAGGATTAACCTAGTGAGCCACGGTGCCAGCCCCAAGTGTATACTTTCTAATATTCACTTGCTGTGCTCTTAAAAACCTCTGAGAGAAGCAGATATCCCCGCTCATCCCACACACAGGTCTTTTGGGAACAGATTCAAAAGCAAAAGTTGCAGCGCTGTAAAATTTCATGAAACTTGCCTTTTTTAAAAGATAAATTACTTGATAGGTTGCATTATTATTGCACTCATATATTGCCTGGAATATATCTACAGCAACTCAGAAATAGTAATTGCAACAAAAGTAAAGTAAATAGGTTTACAAAGCATTTGATTTCCTTATAAGATAAGTTTTCATAGAGGAAATAAAATAACTGCAATTCAAATCAGATTTAATGCTTAAGAAACAGACAAAGGACTTGAACAGATGTCTTTCACAGGAGGAAATTCAAATGGCAACACATGAGAGAATACTCAGGATCATTTGCCATCAGGAAAATGCAAATAAATACCAAAATGAGGTTTCACCTCACCCCAGTTAGAATGGCTCTCATACAGAAATCAATAAAAAAATTAATGCTGATGAGGATGTGTGGAAAAGGGTACCCTAATCACTATTGTTGAGGTTGTAAACTAGTACAGCCATTGTGGAAGACAACCCAGACATCCATCAACCAATGACTGCATATAGGAAATATGATATACACACACTATGGAATACTACTCAGCTGGAAAAAAGAAAGCCTGTATTTTGCAATAAAATGGATGCAATGAAAACCATTATATTGATATACACCAGTCCCAGAAAGACAAATACCATATTATTTCCCTGATCTGTGGTAACTAGTAGAATACACAGAAAGTTTTTATATGAGCAAAAATGACATTTTGAGATTCAATGATTGTTTATAGCCCTTGTCTCTACTTTTGAGGAACAATGTTATTTTCTGCTTACTCTTTGTTGAATTGTTTACTTAATTTAGGATTAATCTTATGAGTGTAAAATAAACTGAAAATAAACTGAAGCTAGGAGCCAGGTGCTTCTCCTGGTCTCCAATGGGGTGCAGGGCCCAAGCACTTGGGCCATCCTCCACTGCCCTCCCAGGCCACAGCAGAGAGCTGACCTGGAAGAGGGGCAGCCGGGACAGAATCTGGCGCCCTGGCGGGGACTAGAATCCAGTGTGCCGGTGCTGCAAGGCGGAGGATTAGCCTAGTGAGCTGCGGCACCGGCCCATGAATTAAGTTTTTAATATTAAGTAATTCTTCCATATGTAGTGTAAAATTTACATATGAATGAGGGGGTTTTGAGACTGCACTTGTGCTATATTTTAAGATAGATAATGTCTTTGTGTTACTTGTAAGTTTCTGATTTCTTTCATGCAATACTAGCTGTGAATGAAATCCTGTTACTTCCATTTTACTGAGGTGCTGCAACTGACCCAGATGAGAAATGTGCCCCATGTTACAGGTGCAATTTGCAAAAACATAGTTGTGATCTAACCCTTTGGACATGTCTGTTCAGGCAACCAGCTGTATCAATTTACCCCATTTGTAACAGTGTTCAGATTTTCTTTTAAAGACTAGTTGTTTAATATTGAAAATATTGTTAAGGATTCATAACCTTTATTTGCTTGCCCAACTCTTGTTTCCCTGGAAGAAGATGCCCATGTATGCATGCCCACAGATTATGCATAGTGTCGGCTAAAGTCAGCACTGCTGTGGCCATTTGCTCTTGTTCTCATGTTTTGATTAGAGGTTTTTTTAATGAGAACTTTAAAAGGGTTTATGACACTTA
The DNA here is from genome assembly GCF_964237555.1 of Oryctolagus cuniculus. Classification (NCBI taxonomy): domain Eukaryota; kingdom Metazoa; phylum Chordata; class Mammalia; order Lagomorpha; family Leporidae; genus Oryctolagus; species Oryctolagus cuniculus. The sequence continues at coordinate 140,932,722 of NC_091439.1, read as the reverse complement.
TTGTTTTATGGTAAAAAAATACAAGTGGTATGGCAATGTGTGTGTTCCTATTAATAATCATCCAAATTTTTGTTAGCAGTCAGAAATGAAAGAGTTTGATTAGGGAGTTACTTCAGAACTGTCAGGCTCCTAGAGGTTTCTAAAACAGTAAGCTTTGGGTGAGGCAGTGCATGTGCACTTCTTAGCATCACAGGTAATTCTGATGCGCACTGATCTCATTCCAAACATACATGACAAAAGATAACAAAACTGTGGATGTCTCACCTTCTGAAATGCAGTTTAGGAACTTTTAAAATCTTTGATCCTTTTAGGAAATTATATATTGATAGAGAGGTCAGTGCTAAGTGATGATACATCCAACAATCCTCAGCCCTTTTACCCCCTAACCACACTGGGACCCTATGGGATATGCTTTGTTTCTCTGAACCCTTAATACAGTACGTGGTGCAGAGTGAGTGTGAAGTGGATATGAATGCTTTTCCCAAGGACAGTGTATGATGAGCGGTGTTTCATTGTTCTAATGTGTACAGATGAACTCAGTTAAACCATGGTTTGGTGACTTCCTTGAGCTAGGATGTAACCAGGGATTCCTTGCCCAGAGTTCAGTGGATTGACCCCTTTGTTCTCTCCATGGTACTAGTGAATCCCTGGGCAGATCTTTTTGACAACACTTACTAGGCTGTTCTATCATCAATCTGATTGATTTTTCTGTCAACTTGTGAGCCAGGACTGTATTGTACCAATTTATTTGCACAGAATGAACATTTTGCCATCAAATGTTATTTTAAATCTGTATTTAAATAACAAATGTTGAGTCAATGAAAATAAAATTTTGATTAGACAGTGGTTGTAGATGTGCTAAATTTCTCAAATTATTATCAAGCAGAAATTTTTACTTGTAAATGTTCTGATTCTGTGAGCATACTAACATTTTTCTTGTTTAATGTAAATTAATTATTGATAACTTTTGTAGACTTAGATGGGAGACTTAACACCTTCATATGTATTTGTTGACACGTTTATATCACTGTTATGTAATAGTTTATGTTTATTGATATATATATTAATATCAGAAATGGAATTTGTAGAATTGCATATGGCTGTAAAATAACTTTAAACCTCAAAAATTTATAAATGTGAGCCTAGCAGTGACCTGGAAGTTTGGAGGAAGTTCAACTTTGAATGGCTGTCCATAGGCAGGTCCTATGTTGACAGATAATGGGAATTTTATCCTGGACTGGAAGTTTGATTGTGTACACAAATGTAGTCAAGTGAACATGGCTATCAAAATGATCCCAGGCATGGTGGACACAGGGCTGTTCATCAACATGGCTGAGACAGTCTTCTTTGGGATGCAGAAAGGTTAAGTGAACGTGTGAGAGAAACCCTTCTGTTGACCCCATGAGGAGCAGATGTGTTCACCTTGATCTCCAGCCCACATCCAGGGTGGACGTGCCTTTCCAGGAGCCTTTGCCTTAATATATCTGTGTGTGGATGGAGGGACTAAATATAATCTTCTGCAGTACTGTTACTATGTCTTTTTAAATAGAAATTTAAAGATATATATTTTTTACCATTAAAAATATTTAGTTTTTATATAAAGCAGAACTGGATTTCACATTTTGTGTAAAATATTTACCAAAAAATAAAAAGAATAGGGCAAGAAGGGGGAGACTATCTCTAAAGCCTTTAACTTGAACCTGCTGGGTAAGCTTCTGAATATTGGGTTTGCTGAGAAATGAATATCAGAGTTTTTCTTGAAGCTGATAACATGAAGGACTTGGCCAGCAGTGATCTCCTGATGCCTAACAGGATACTTGGTTTACTTTTCTGCCATTCTCTGTTGTGTTTTTAGTTTATTCTCATTGTAATCATGCACAATAAAGTCACTTCTGAAGATCAAGTTTACAAAGTCTGCTGAGTGGAGCAGTGTGACATGACTCAGAATGTAAACTCTCAGGGTCAATTGTGGTAGTACCTTTGCTAAGATCAGGGGGTTGTTCAAATCCCTCTTGGTTGAAGAAGTTGGCCAGAAATACTTGTCAATGCTGCCAGAGCAGTGCTGTGAAATGTGAAATATTTGTTTTTTAAATCATTTTCTTTTTGTTGTTAATTGTTTTTCCATTCCTTTATTATCATTGGCATGGTTTGGCATCAGATGTTGTCACCTCTTTATATTCTTTGAAGGTTGGAATAAAAAGTGTAGTGCCAAAAGAAGAAATAGGAAATAAAATTTAAAGATAAGATTAGTAATATTTTTGAGGATAATGGTACCAGTAACTCAACTTTGACAAAAATGAATAAAAGCTTTATTATTTGATGTGATCCTTCAAGGTAGGGTGGACAGTGCACCTGGAAAGCTTTCTTTGAAGCAGTGCTGCTGTGAGGGGATGATTGGGCTACAGAAAAAAAGTACTCCAACCACTGGTTGGACTTCATCATCCAAGTGCAATTTGCTAGAATAAAGAGTGCAGGAAAAGGAAAAGCTAGAACATGGCTGTGCCTGAGATTGAGCTAATAATTGCCCCACACTCTAGTATTTGCAGCACAAATAGTCACTGTAAACTGTCATCATTTCTTCTTTGTAGTGTCTCCTGGATCATTTAACTGAGTAAAGCACATGTACCCCACACAGAAAAAACACAGTTCACTCCACACATTTTTTTAAAGTTTTACAGTTTATTAATTCTCATGAAAAATTCACAAAATCACCATAGATAAAGTCACTACAAAAACTTTACTCCTTCAGCTTTTTGCCAGCACTAACATTGGCTTTGGCAGTTCCCCTGAACTTCTTCATCCTGTTGTTACACTCCTTTTGCTGTTGTGTTGAGATTTTTTTTTCTCATACAGGCCATGTCTTTCAAGTCAATGTTTGGGTTCATTTTTCTTAACATAATCCAAGGAATCATAAATCATACCAAAGTCCATTGTCTTGCCACTGCCAAAATGGGTTCTAAATCCGAATACAAAGATGACATCAGGAGTCATCTAGCATATTTTGGCTAGTTTTTCACAAATCTCTGTGGAGCAGTTGCCTTCCCAGAGTGGAGCACATCAATGACCATTTGTTCCCTCTGAAGTGGTCAGTTAGTTATGAACTTCCTGGTACAAATAGTACTGTGGCATTCATTATGTCAGCTGATCGTTACAAAAAGAAAAATGCTACTATATTGCTATAAATCTCAAATAAAATATAACTCAATTCAACTGAGACAAAAGGTATAAAGGGTGATACCTGGGGCTGGTGCTGTGGCACAGCAGTTAGTTTATTTATTTATTTATTGAATTTTTTGACAGGCAGAGTTAGAGAGAGAGAGAGAGAGAGAGAGAGAGAAAGGTCTTCCTTCCATTGGTTCACTCCCCAAGTGGCTGCTATGGCCAGTGCCTTGGGGCCAGTGGGCTGTGCTGATCCGAAGCCAGGAGACAGGTGCTTTCTCCCGGTCTCCAATGTGGGTGCAGGGCCCAAGGACCTGGGCCATCCTCCACTGCACTCCCGGGCCACAGCAGAGAGCTGGACTGGAAGAGGGGCAACTGAGACAGAATCCAGTGCCCTGACCGGGACTAGAACAGGGTGCCAGTGCTGCAGGCAGAGGATTAGCCTAGTGAGCCATGGCTCCAGCTGGCACAGCAGTTTAAAGCCCTGGCCTGAAGTGCCAGCATCCCATATGGGCACTGGTTCTAATTCCGGATGTTCCTCTTCTGATACAGCTCTCTGCTATGCCCTGGGAGAGCAGTACAAGATGGCCTGAGTGTTTGGGCCCCTGCACTCATGTGGGAGACCTGGAAGAAGCTCCTGGCTCCTGGCTTTGGATGGGCTCAGCTCCAGCAGTTGCAGCCATCTGGGGAGTGAAGCAGCAGATAGAAGACCTCTCTCTCTGTCTCTACCTCTCTCTGTAATTCTGTCTTTCAAATAAATAAAATAAATCTTTTTTAAAAAAGAGTGATACCTTATTCATAAAGTTACAGTCCACAAATAAGATAAAATAGCTGTGAGTTTTTATATACTTTCATAGCAGTCTCATATTCACAAGAACTAATCTGATGAAAACAAGTTGATATTACAAATACAATACTATGACAGATAAATTTGGAATGTTCTTACTGTGAATGAACAGATCAAACATGGTAAAAAGTTTTATAAAATAAGATTCTACTAGTTAACCTTCAAGTACTAAGAAAAAAAATTTGTTGTTCCTCAAAACAAATTCTGTGCATGTTACAATCACTGGTAAGCATGCAATATTGAAATTATGGCAAAAATTAGAATACATATATATGATTGTACTTTGGATAATTCATGGAAGAATGGAATTAAAGATGTGTTTTGAAATCCATTTATAGTTTTTAATAGCATAAGTATTTCATACAAAATTTAAAAATTTGTTGTATACATGGATTTCAAATTTCCATTTCCAGGATCAGCACTGTGGCAGAGCAAATGGTGCCTACATCAAGAAATTGTGAAGGCAAAAAATAAATGAGCTATCACTGCATCTCAAGGATCTCAAAAACATAAAAAAGCAAACCAAACCCCAAACTAGTAGGAGAAAGACATAATTAAAATTAGAGGAGAAATAAACAAAACTGAAACAAAAATATACAATATCAGCAAAATTAAGAGCTGGTTTTTTGAAAAAATAAAATTGATATACCATTGGCTGAACTAGCAAAAAAAAGAAGACTCAAATTAATAAAATTAGAGATGAAAGAGGAAATGTAACAGACACCATAGAAATAAAAGTAATCTTCAGAAATTACTACAAAGAGCTGTATGCCAACAAACTAGGAAGCCTGGAAGAAATGGATAGATTCCTAGACACATGCAACCAACTGAAATTGAGCTGTGAACACATAGAAAACCTAATCAGACCCGTAACCAAGACAGAAATTGAATCATTAATAAAGGCCGTCAAAAAAAGAAAAACCTAGGACTGGATGGCTTTACTGCTGAATTCTACCAGACATTTAAGGAACTAACTCCAATTATTCTCAAGCTATTCAAAATAATTTAAAAGGAGGGAATTCTCCCAAGTTCTTCCTATGAACCCAGCATCACATTAATCCCTAAATCTGAAAAAGATGCAACTGAGAAAGAGAACTACAGACCAATTTCCCATGAACACAAATGCTAAAATTCTGTACAAAACTCTAGCCAAACAAGTCCAACAAATCATCAGGAAAATAATTTAACCCAACCAAGTGGGATTTATCTATGGTATGTAGGGATGGTTCAATAATCAAAAATCAGTAGGAGCCAAGATAGCGGAATAGGAAGGCAGCTTACTGATAGTCCAGGAGAAGACAGATTAATAAAAGTGAAGATAGTGTAGTAGCATGGAAGAATTAAGGAAAAACAGCATAATTAGAGGGACACAGTGGACCTATGTGGAGGGCACAGGTACCCACAGCTTGGGACTCAAGCTGTTGAGAGCTCTGCACCAGTGCTGGAAAGAGAAGTGAGATGAAACCACAGTAGCCTGAGACACTGGTGGAAAAATGGCAGGAAGAGCCTAAAGGGAACAAGGCTTGAAGCCCTATGGGGGAATAAACACCAGCCTAACTAGTGGAGAGAAAAAATAAAAGGATGGTATGGACACGATTCTATCTCTCCAATCACCTTACAAAAGTCTGGGAGCTGATAGAGCAGACACCATTTTGGACATACATAATGCTGGGCCAGCTCGGGGCTGCACTCAGCAATCAGCAACAGAAAAACCTCACTCTGGTGGGGAGTAATAACAAGAGACTAAGACCTAATGAATGTGTGGAGCTTAAGAACTGGGACAGTGAAAAAACAACCTGAGGGTGTGTGGTATAACTGACAGTGTGGCTGAGATTTGAGTAGTCTTAGTGGGAGATGCCACAAGCATGGGCTGCACTGGCTTACAGGGAATCTGAGCTTACAGTGAGGACTGAACAGATCCTTTGTGTGGTCCTTGGGACAGAGCAAATGAATATTATACCCACTGGGGCTAGTGCTCAGGCACTGATTGCCACTAAGGAGATTTCAGCTGAGTGGAATTACTTCCCTCCTGAATAAAAAAGAGAGAGAGAGAGAAGATTTACCACATCAAACCTGGGTGTGTCACCTTTGGCACACCCTTAACCCTGAAGAATTGAACAGAGCTTTCTGTCCACACCCACCACAAGCCTCTAGAGATTCAACAAAAGTAGACAGTCCACTTAATCTAGAAACATAGTATAACGAAAAAAGCCACCAGAGTGAGAAAAAAAGAAAACAAAGAATATCTCCACAATGCCAAACAACAAACACAAAAACTAAGGAAATAACAAGAAAGACATCATGATGCTCCCAAATGAACATGACACTCCAATACAAGAATATGAAGATGATGAGATAGAAGAAATGGAGGATACAAAATTCAAAAAAATTTATGATAACAACATTTAGAAGTTCTCAAAAACAAATGCATGAACTACAGAAATCCATACAGGACAGGACAGAAAATCTCTCTCATGAAAATGAAATCTTAAGGAGGAATCAAAATGAAATGAGGAATTCAATAGAACATGAAATTGAGATATTGAAGAGAAATCAAAATGAAATGAAGAATTCAATAGAACAAATGAAAAACACATTTGAAAGCCTTAAATCGGAATCAGTAGGTAGATGAGAGAATATCGGACTTAGAAGACAGAGCACGGGAAAGTATACAATCAAACCTAAGAAAATAAGAGGAAATTAGAAATCTAAAAGATATTGTTGAGAATCTACAGGATATTATTTAAAAAATCAACATTCAGGTTCCAGGAGTTCCTGAAGGCATGGAGAGAGAGAAAGGATTAGAAGGCCTTTTTAGTGAGATACTAGTAGAAAACTTCCCCAGTTTGGAGAAGGAAAGAGACATCCAAATACAGGAAGCACATAGAACCCCCAATAAATAAGACCAAAAGAGATCCTCATCAAGACACATTGTAATTAAACAACAAAGTGAAATATCATGAAAAGATTCTAAAATGTGCAAGAGAGAAACATCAGATTACTCTCAGAGGATCTCCAATTAGACTCACAGCAGACTTCTCATCAGAAAGCCTATAGGCAGGAGGGAATTGTGAGATATAGCCCAGGTACTAAGAGAAAAAAAAAACTGCTATCCCAAAATATTATATCCTGCAAAGTTCTCATTTGTTAATGAAGGTGAAATAAAGACCTTTCATAGCAAACAGAAATTAAAAGAATTTGTCACCACTTGTCCAGCACTGCAAAAGATGCTTAAAGATGTGTTGCACACAGAAACACAGAAACACGGTCATCAATATGAAAGAAGGTAAAGGAAGGAAACCTCACAGCAAAAGATCACAGGAAGTTCAAAGCATATGTTAGAAAATATCTTTGGCAAATGGCAGGGCAAACTTACTACTTATCAATAGTCACATTGAACGTTAATGGCCTCAACTCCCAGTTAAAGACAAAGACTGTCTGAATGGATTAAAAAACAAAACTCATCTATTTGCTGCTTACAAGAAACACATCTTTCTAGCAAAGACGCATGCACACTGAAAGTGAAAGTTTGGAAAAAGATATTCCATGCCAACAGAAACCAAAAAAGAGCTGGCGTAGCCATCTTAATATCAGACAAAATAAACTTTAACACAAAAACTGTTAAGAGAGATGAAGAGGGGCAATATATAATGATAAAGAGATCAATTCAACAGGAAGATGTAACTATAATAAATGTATATGCACCTGATTACAAGGCACCAGATTATTTAAAGATATGTTAAAGAATTAAAGGGAGACTTAGACTCCAATACAATAATATTGGGGGACATCAATACTCCACTTTCAGAAATAAACAAATCAACCTGACAGAAGATCAACCAGGAAACAGCAGATTTAATCGACACTATAGCCCAAATGCATCTAACAGATATCTACAGTACTTTTCATCCTACACTTGAAGAATACACATTCTTCTTAGCAGTACATGGAACATACTCTAGGATTGACCACATACTAGGCCATAAAGCAAGTCTCAGCAAATTCAAAAGAACTGAAATCTTACCATGCATATTCTCAGACCACAGTGGAATGAAGCTGGAAATTATCAACTCAGGAATCCCCAGATCATATGCAAATATATGGAGATTGAAAAAGATGATCCTGAATGAACACTGAGTCGTAGAAGAAATCAAAAGAAGATAACAACATAACACATAAAAGCTTATGGGATACAGCAAAAGCAGTGTTAAGAGGGAAGTTTATTGCAATAGGTGCCTACATCAAGAAATTGGAAAGGCACCAAATAAATGAGCTTTCAATGCATCGCAAGGTTCTAGAAAAACTGCAGCAAACCAGACCCAAATCTAGTAGGAAAAGAGAAATAATTAAAATTAGAGAAGAAATCAACAGAATTGAATCCAAAATCATTACAAAAGATCAGCCTAAGGAAGAGCTGTTTTTTTTTTTAAATAAACAAAATTGACACCCCATTGGCCCAAATAACTAAAAAAAGAAAAGACCCAAATCAATAAGCAGAGATGAAAAAGGGAATGTAACAACAGACACCACAGAAATAAAAAGAGTCATCAAAAGTACTACGAAGAGTTGTATGCCAGCAAACAAGGTAATCTATCAGAAATGGATAGATTCCTGGACACACACAACCTACCTAAATTGAAGCAGTAAGACATAGAAAACCTAAACATTCCCATAACTGAGACAGAAATTGAATCAGTATTAAAGGCCCTCCCAACAAAGAAAAGCCCAGGACTGGATGGATTCACTGCTGAATTCTACTAGACATTTAAAGAAGAACTGACTCCAATTCTCGTCAAACTATTCAGTACAAGCAAAAAAGAGGAAATACTCCCAAATTCTTTCTATGAGGACATCATCACCTTAATTCCTGAACCTGAAAAAGATGCAGCATTGAAAGAGAATTACAGACCAATATCCCTGGTGAACATAGATGCAAAAATCCTCAATAAAATTCTGGCCAATAGCATGCAACAACACATCAGAAAGATCATCAACCCAGACCAAGTAGGATTTATCCCTGGTATGCAGGGATGTTTCAATGTGCGCAAAACAATCAATGTGATTCACCACGTTAACAGACTGCAGAAGAAAAGCCATATGATTATCTCAATAGATACAGAGAAAGCATTCGATAAAATTCAACACCCTTTAATGATGAAAACTCTAAGCAAACCGGGTATAGAAAGAACATTCCTCAATACAATCAAAGTAATTTATGCAAAACCCACGGCCAGAATGCGAAAAGTTGGAAGCATTTCCACTGAGATCTGGTTCCAGACAGAAATGCCCACTCTCACCACTGCTATTCAATATAGTTCTGGAAGTTTTAGCCAGAGCCATTTGGCAGGAAAAGGAAATTAAAGGGATACAAATATGAAAGGAAGAAGTCAAATGATCCCTCTTTGCAGATGATAAGATTCTTTATTTAAGGAATCCAAAGAACTCTACTAAGAGAATGTGGAAACTCATAGAAGAGTTTGGCAAAGCAGCAGGATATAAAATCAAAAAAACAAAAATCAACAGCCTTTGTATACACAGGCAATACCACGGTTGAGAAAGAACTTCTAAGGTCAATCCCATTCAAAATAGCTACAAAAACTAGTCACTAGTCAAAGTGATCATTTTCAGTTCATAATTGATCATAATGATAGGACTGTCAAAAGGATCACATAAAGAAGACTAGTGTCTGTGAATACTAACTGATAGAATTAAAAAGGAGAGAACAATCCAATATGGGAAGCAGGATACACAGCAGACTCATAGAATGGCAGATGCCCTAAACAGCACTCTGGCCTCAGAATCAGCCCTTAAGGCATTCAGATCTTGCTAAAAAACCCATGAGAGTATTTCAGGCATGGAAAGCCAAGACACTGTGGCAAAATAAATAAATAAATAAATAAATGGCCTAAATGAAAGATCTGTGAGTGAGATCCCAGCACAAAGAATGAGCTCTCAAAGAAGGAGGTACCTTTCTCTGAAGGGAGGAGAGAACTTCCACTTTAACTATAGCCTTGTCTAAATAAGATCAGAGGTGGTTGGCTGGTTGCACGGCTCAATAGGCTAATCCTCTGCCTGTGGCACCAGCCCACCGGGTTCTAGTCCTGGTCAGGGCCCCAGATTTTGTCCTGGTTGCCCCTCTTCCAGTCCAGCTCTCTGCTATGGCCCAGGAGTGCAGTGGAGAATGGCCCAAGTGCTTGGGCCCTGCATCCATATGGGAGACTAGAAGCACTTGGCTCCTGGCTTGGGATCAGTGCCATGCGCCAGCCACAGTACACCGGCCATGCAGCCATTGGAGGGTGAACCAATGGCAAAAAGGAAGACCTTTCCCTCTGTCTCTCTCTCTCTCTCTCTCTCACTGTCCACTCTGCCTGTCAAAAAATAAAAAAAAAAGATTGGAGGTGGTGAACTCTAGAGCTTCCATAGCCTTGGCAGCTCATGACAAGAGCCTTGGGTAATTACTGATATCATAAATACGAGTGTCAATTGTTTAATCAACAACAGGAGTCACTGTGCACTTACTCCCCATGTATGATCTTTGTCCTTAGTATGTTGTACTATGTCAATTAACAGTATAACTCTAACAAACAGTACATTGTATTTTGTGTTTCTGTGTGGGTTTAAACTGTTGAAATCTTTACTTAGTATATACTAAATTGATCTTCTGCATATAACCATAATTGAAAATGAATCTTGATGTAAATGGGATGGAAGAGGGAGTAGGAGATGGGACAGTTGTACGTGGGAGGGAAGTTATGGGGGGAAAAGCCACTATATTCCAAAAGTTGTACTTTGGAAATTTATATTTATTTAATAAATGTTTAAAAAAGAAGAAGTACAGAGACAGAGAGAGAGAGAGAGAGAGAGACGAAAGAGAGAGAGGGGTCTTCCATCTGCTGGTCTGCTCCCCATATGACCACAATGGCTGGAGCTGTGCTGATCTGAAGCCAGGAGTCAGGAGATTCTTCCAGGTTTCCCAAGAGGGTTCAGGGCCCCAAGCACTTGGGCCATCCTCTACTGCTTCCCTAGACCATAGCAGAGAGCTTGATCAGAAGTGGAGCAGCCAGGACTTGAACTTGTATCCATATGGGATGCTGGCACTGCAGGCAGTGGCTTTACCGGATATGCCAACAGCACTGGCCCCAAGATCAGAAAATTTCTTCACAAATACCCAGTATAGTTTAACTTTCAATAAAAAATGAATAAAAGGCTTTTAAATGTGCATGAGAGAGACACTAGATTGCCAACAATTACACTAATCACTGATTTCTTATTAGAAATCTTAAAAGCTGAAAAATAAATGGAGAAACATAGTCAAAGAAAAAAAAATGAAAGTAAAAAGCAACAAAGAAATATTACTGTCAATGAAGAATACTTTATCAAATAAGCTGTCTTTTATAAATGAAGGTCAAGGCTGGTGCCATGGCTTACTAGGCTAATCCTCCGCCTGTGGCGCTGGCACCTGGGTTCTAGTCCCAGTCAGGGCACCAGGTTCTGTCCCAGTTGCCCCTCTTCCAGGCCAGCTCTCTACTGTGGCCTGGGAGTGCAGTGGAGGATGGCCCAAGTCCTTGGACCCTGCACCCACAGGGGAGACTAGGAGAAGCACCTGGCTCCTGGCTTCCGATCAGCTCGGTACACCAGATGCAGATCGCTGGTCGCGGCAGCCATTGAAGGGTAAACCAACGGCAAAAGGAAGACCTTTGTCTGTGTCTCTCTCTCTCACTGTCCACTCTGTCTGTCAAAAAATTTTTTAAAAAGTATAAATGAAGGTTAAGTTTTTGAGCTCCAAGAAATTCAACAGTAAAACTAATAATCTAGTTAAAAATGGCCAAAGGACATTAACAGAAATTTTTTCAGAGGGGAAATTCAAATGGCCAATAGATATTTGACAAAATGCTCAGAATGGCTATCCATCAGGGAAATGCAAATACAAATAAAAATGAGTTTCTATCTCACCCCAATTAGAATGGCTCCCTGACAAAAATTAATCATCAAGAAATGGTGACTAGGATGTGGTAAAAAAGGTACCCTAATCCACTGTTGGTGGGAATATAACTTGTTTAGCCACGTGGCAAGACAGTATGGAAATATCTCAGATATCTCAATATAGGCCTACCAAATGACCTAGCAATTCCAGTCCTGGGAATTTATTCAAACAAAATGAAATTAACAAATGAGACTTATCTGTACTTCCATGTTCACTGCAGCTCAATTTGAAGTACTTAAATTATAGAATCAACCCAGATATGCACCAACTAATGACTTGATAAAGAAATTAGTATGTATATACACATCAGAAGACTGTTCAGTAATAAAAGATGAAATCCTGTCTTTGCAACAAAATGGGTGCCACTGGAAACCATTATATTTAGTGAAATAGGCCAGTCCCCAGAAGACAGACATCATATGTTTACCCTGGTCTGTGTTAATTAACAAACATTTAAGATTGTAATATTTCAGAGTGAAAATAAAATTTTTAGATTCCATGATTGCTTGCATCCCTTGTCTTTTCTGGTGAGGAAGTTTCATTTTTTTTTCCTTCTAGTATTGAACTCTTTACTTAGTACAGTTCTAATATTTGGAAATGTTTGTCACATTTTGCTCATATTTAGACTTCTGTGTAACTGCAGTATTCACACATTTTATTTGTTGAATATTATCATACATGGTGAATTAAGCCTGTGAATATAGAGTGGATTCAAACTATCTCTTTGACACGTTGATGAAGACATGACCGAAAGGGAAGAGTATTGAAGGAGCAAGGTGTCGAGGGAAGTGTGATTGTCTTCTTGGATCTGTACCTATGAACTACCTAAAATCTGTCCTCATTGTTTTCATAAAAATTTTAATAGGAAAGGAAAAATAAATGATGCAACCAAATCTGGACTTTGTGATAAATTCCACTGTGGAAATCTATGGCTTCCATTGTTTTATGTCAAGTCTTGTTAAAAGATGAGATAGGGCATGTACAGGTTTGTATGGCTGTAGACAAGATCTTACGGCTGGCGCTGGGGCTCACTTGGCTAATCCTCCACCTGCAGCACCGGCACCCCAGGTTCTAGTCCCGGTTGGGGTGCCAGATTCTGTTCCGGTTGCTCCTCTTCCAGTCCAGCTCTCTGCTGTGGCTTAGGAGTGCAGTGAAGGATGGCTCAAGTGCTTGGGCCCTGCACCCACATGGGAGACCAGGAGGAAGCACCTGGTTCCTGGCTTTGGATCGGCACAGTGCGTCGGCTGCAGCGCACCAACTGTAGAGGCCATTTGGGGGGTGAACCAATGGAAAAAAGACCTTTCTCTCTGTCTCTCTCTCTCACTGTCTAACTCTGCCTGTGCAAAAAAAAAAAAAAAAAAATCTTATTTTAGGATATAGGAAATGTCACTCACAGAATCAAAGAATAAAAGCTATTTAAGGAGCCCAAAATTGTGGCTCAGTGGGTTAAGGTTCTTCATGTGATGCCAGCATCCCATATGAGCACTAATTCAAGTTCTTGCTGCTCCACTTCTGATCCAGATCCCTTCTCATGTGCCTGGGAGAGCAGTAGGGGATGGCCAAAGTACTGGGATACTGCCACACGTATAGGAGACCTTGATGGAGTTCCAGTTTTCAGGATTCAATCTGATCCAGCCTTGGTTATTTCAAGAATTTGGAGAGTGAACCAGTGGAAGATCTTTCTCTCTCTGTGTCTCTGTCTCTGTCTCTCTCTCAAATCTACTTTCCAAATAAATAAGATAAATAGTAAGAACAAAACTATCCAAATGCAGCTGCACACAATTCTGCTGAATTTGATCCTATTACTGCTGTTCCGAATGCATGCATTGGTTTGTTATCCAGAAACCCAAACCTTAAAGAAGCCATGAAACCAAGCAATAATGACAAATGATGTGGGATGCATGCCAATAATTTTTGCTAAGCAAGCATTGGCATCTAGATATATTGTAACCAAACTAATAACCCTATCAATGGGCCATAACAACTAGTATAATTATAAGATCAACCTTTAAGGTAATGCTGGAACTCTAATGTCAGCCATGGGTATTTTCATTGCAAATAAGTGGTCACTGAATTAACATATTCTCAAATAAGGCAATATCTTTTAAAATCTAATGCATTGGCTGGTGCTGTGGTGCAGTGAGTTAAAGCCCTGGCCTGAAGTGCTGGCATCCCATATGGGCGCTGGTTCTAGTCGCAGAGCACCACTTCTGATCCAGCTCTCTGCTATGGCCTGGGAAAGCTGTGGAAGATGGCCCAAGTCCTTGGGTACCTGCACCCATGTGGGAGACCTGGAAGAAGCTCCTGTCTCCTAGTTTCAGACCAGCACAGCTCCAGTGTTTCAGTCATCTGGAGAGTGAACCAGTGGATGGAAGACCTTTCTGTCTCTACCTCTCTCTGTAACTCTGTCTTTCAAATAAATAATAAATTTAAAAAAAATCTAATGCATTAAAATTTCATAATCCATCTGGACCAAAATTACATCAAGTGCGTTCTGGGGTCTTGAGCTACAATGATACTACTAGAGACACCAATATCACCTTTGCTACCTCTGTATTGCCCAAAAGCCACTGAATATACGAGGACTACAGGGACCAGCACTATAGCATTTAGGATATGCATCTGCCTGCAGCATCAGCATTCTATATGGGTGCAGTCTGAATATTGGCTCCTCCAATTTTCATTCAGCTTCCTGCTAATAATTGGGAAAGCACTGGAAGATGGCACAAGACCTTGGGCACCTATATACACTAGGAGCCTGGGAAGAAGTTCCTGGCTCCTCTCTTCAGATTTGTTCACCTCCAGTCACAGCAGTCATTTGGGGAGTGAAACAGAATGTGGGATATTTCAAATGACGAGACAGGACACGGGAGCATCCATTCTAATAGTGCACTTCTGGATAGCTATGTGTTTTTACTTTTATTTAGAAGGTACTAGCAAATCCACAAGACAGCAGGCATGTAGGCAAGGTTATACATCAACTTAAGGATAGGAGAAAAGGAATTTGGTCTGGTGGTCCAACATAGGGATCAGAGCTGCATTGCATATCTTCTGACACAGGCCCATATAGTTGCTTGTGCTAATTTAGAAATTCCAGAAAACACTCCAGGTACCAATTAATATCCATTAGCCCCCGCCGCTCCTGCTGTCTCATTCCTCTGGGGCAGGTTTGCCCATCCATGGTCTGTTTTGACTTGAGCAGAAACTGTGGCCATGCTTCTAATTTTGGGGAGGAATGGGTGTGCCTGGATGAGAGGCATTTATGCAGCATCAATACATCCCCCACTTTCTTTATTTTAAGCATGAATTTTAAGTTTTGGGATACTAGGTCAGATATTCAAGAGATGTGACATGGACCAGACATACACAGGATGAGGATCCTAATAATAGCACAAAGGGAAACAGCCAGTGCAGCCAGGATCCCAATTGCCAACATCTAGATTTAACATTTAAATTAGAAAGTTCATTTTGATGTTATCAATTTCCTTTTGAATTAAATTAGAATTTGTTGAGATGTTCAAACAACACAATCCTGGAAATTGTTGACAGCCAATGTGATGTTTAAGTAGTAAATAATCAATAGCAGAACAATTTTGTAGAATACCTTTCTGAACTTGACTTAATTCTGATGTAATATTAAATAAGGCAGTAGAAATCGCATCAACAGATTTTTATATAGTACAGGCAAGCTCCTCTAGGAAGAAGGGTGAGAACAATTCTAAAACCAGGAGAGCAACACAGGATTATCTGTAGGTATGTTGCCTCAGGAGTAACAGTCATTAAACAGTAAGATCCAACAGAGAAGGGAAAACATAACATAATGATTAACAATATCAAAGTAGAATTGTATGTAATTTGTTTTTTTATATTTTTTTATTTTTTAAGATTTATTTTATTTATTTGAAAGACAGAGTTACACAGAGAGGTAGAGACAGAGAGAGAGGTCTTCCATCTGCTGGTTAACTCCCCAGATGGCCGCAATGTCTGGAGCTGTGCTGATCTGAAGTCCGGAGCCAGGAGCTTCTTCCCAATCTCCCACATGGGTGCAGGGGCCCAAGGACTTGGGCTGTCTTTTACTGCTATCCCAGGTCATAGCAGAGAGATGGATCAGAAGAGGAGCCGCTGGGACTAGAATCAGTGCCCATATATACTTCAGGCCAGAGCATTGACCTGGTGTGCCAAAGAGCCAGCCCCTGTATGTAATTTGAGCAAAAATAGTAGTAAGTAAAGTCTCAGGAGTCTATAGTGTACTCTTTTTTAAGAAAGCTTTTCTTTAATAAATATAAATTTCATATACAGCTTTTGGAATATAACGGTTCTTCCTCCATACCCTCCTTCTCACTCCCAATCCCGTCCCACCCCCTATTCCTTCTCTCATCCCATTCTTCATTAAGTTTCATTTTTAATTCTCTTTATATTCAGAAGATCAACCTATACTAAGTAAAGATTTCAACAGTTTGCATCCTCGGAGACACGCAAAGTATAAAGTACTGTTTGAAGACATTTTTTATCATGAATTCTCATAGTACAACTGATTAAAGACAGAGGTCCTACAAGGGGGAGCAAGTGCACAGTGACTCCTCTTGTTGATTTAACAACTGACATTTTTTTTATTTATGACATCAGTGATCATCCTCAGCTCTTGCCCTGAACTGCCAAGGATATGGAAGACTTTTGAGTCCACAAACTGTCTTTATTTAGTCATGACCATAAGCAAGTTCTCTCATCTCTTCAGAGAATTGTACCTCCATTTGGTGATCCCTTCTTTCCACTGGGATCGCACAGAGATCTTTCATGCAGGCCATTTTTGTGACATTGTCTTGATTTCCATGTCTGAAATGCTCTCATGGGCTGTTTAGCCAGATTCGAATGTCTTATGGGCTGACTCTGAGGCCAGAGTGCTGTTAAGGGAATTTGCCATTCTATGAACCTGCTGTGTGTCCTCCTTCCCATGTTGGATTAATCTCTCCTTATTATTCATTGATATTAGTAGACACTTGATCTTATTTATATGATACTTTTGACATTTATTCCTATTTTTATGATCAGTTGTGTATTGAAATGATCACTTTAACTAATAAGATGACATTAATACCTCCAACTTAATGGGATTTGGAGTCCCATAGCAGTTTATAATTTACCTTTAGGGGTAAGTCTGAGGCAATGTATGCCAAATAGTACATCTCATCTTTCTCTTATTCCCCCTCTTATTTTTACAGGGGTCAATTTTCAATTGGACTTAAACACCTAAGAATAATTCTGTGTCTAGTAAAGAGTTCAACCAATGGTATTAAGTATAAAATATAATAAAATAATAAGCTGCTCCTTGACAGTCAGAACAAGGAGTGATCAAGTCATTGCTTTGCATTGTGTCTGTTTCACTTCTATAGGTTTCCTTTAGGTGCTCAGTTAGTTGTCACAGATCAGGGAGAACATATGATATTTGTCCCTTTGGGACTAGCTCATTTCACTGAGTGTGATATTTTCCAGATTCCTCCATTTTGTGGCCAATGACCTTAATTCATTTTTAACCACAGTATAGTATTCTATAGAGCACATATTTCATAATTTCTTTATCCAGTCTTCTGTTGATGGACATTTAGGTTGATTCCATGTCTTAGCTATTGTGAATTGAGCTGTAATAAACATGGAGGTCCAGATAGCTTTTTTATTTGCCACTTTAATTTCCCTTGGGTAAATTATGAGGAGTGGGATGGATGGGTTGTATAGTAGGACTATATTCAGGTTTCTGAGGAATCTCCAAACTGTCTTCCATAGTGGTTTTACCAGTTTGCATTCCCACCAACAATGGATTAGGGTACCTTTCTCCCCAGTTCCTTGCCAGCATTTGTTGTTTCTAGATATCTGTATGAAAGCCATCCTAAATGGGGTGGCGTGAAACCTCACTGTGGTTTTGATTTGCATTTCCCTGATGGCTAGTGTTCCTGAACACTTTTTCACATGTCTGTTGGCCATTTAGATTTCCTCTCTTGAAAAATGTCTGTTTAAGTCCTTGGCCCATGGCTTAAGTGTGCTGTTAGCTTTGTTGTTGTGGAGTTTCTTGATCTCTTTGTAGATTCTGGTTATTAATCCTTTATCAGTTGCACAGTTTGAAGATAATTTCTCCCATTTTAATGTTTGCCTCTTTAATTTTCCGACTGTTTCTTTTGCAGTACAGAAACTTCTCAATCTGATGTAATTCCAGTTGTTAACTTTGGTTTTGGCTGCCTGTGCCTCTGTTGTTTCAGCATCATTTTTTCTAGATTAGAAATGAAAAAGGAAATGAAACAACAGACAACACAACAATAAAAAGAATCATCAGAAATAACTACAAAGAGTTGTATGCCAGCAAACTGAGAAACCTAGCAGAAATGGATAGATTCCTGGACACATACAACCTACACAAATTGAACCCTGAAGACACAGAAAACCTAAACAGACCTATAACCAAGATGGATATTGAATCAATAATAAAGGCTCTCTCAACGAAGAAAAGCCCAGGAGTGGTTTGATTTACTGCTTAATTCTACCAGACATCTAAAGAAGAACTAACCCTGGGGCCAGCCCTTTGGCATAGTGGGTAATCTGATGCCTACAGTGCCGGCATCCCATATGGGTAGTGGTTTGAGTCTTGGCTGTTCCATTTCTGATCCTCTCTCTGCTGTGACCTGGGAAAGCATTGGAGGATGGCCCGAGTCCTTGGGCCTCTGCACCTGCTTGGAAGATTTGCAGGAAGATCCTGGCTCCTGGCTTTGAATCAGCCTGGTTCCAGCCTTTGTGGACAATTTGAGAGTGAACTAGCAGATGGAAGACTTCTTGCTCTCTGCCTCTCCTTCTCTCTCTGTGTAACTTTGACTTTCAAATAAATAAATAAAATGACTTGATCAGCATAGTCCTGACTGTTAATGAACAACTTAATACATTATCCCTCTTAGTAGTTTTTTTTGTCTGTTCTACTTAATATGACTGGTTTAATTCTGTAATTAATACACAGTTATTCTTAAGTGTTGAAATTTAACTGAAATATGATCCCTGTTAAACATAAGAGTGGGAATAAGAGAGGGAAGAGATGTATAATTTGGGACATGCTCAAGCTGACTTGCCCCAAATGGTAGAGTTAGAAACATACCAGGGGACTCCAATTTAATCCCATGAAGGTGGCATGTACCAATGCCATCTCACTAGTCCAAGTGATCAATTTCAGTTCACAATTGATCATAATGAAAGGACTAAGAGTCAAAGGGAGCACATAAACAAGTCTAGTACCTGCTAATACTAACTGATAGAATAAATAAAGGGGAGAGTGATCCAACATGGGAAGCGAGATACTCAGCAGACTCATAGAATGGTGGATGTCCTAGGCAGCACTCTTGCCTCAGAATCAGCCCTAAAGGCATTCCGATCTGGCTGAAAAGCCCATGAGAGTATTTCAGGCATGGAAATCCAAGACACCCTGGGGAAAAAAAAAAAAAAAAAACCCTAAATGAAAGATCTGTGCGAGTGAGATCCCAGTGGAAAGAACAGGTCTTCAAAGAAGGAGGTACCTTTCTCTGAAGGGAGGAGAGAACCTCCACTTTGACCACGACCTTGTCTAAACAAGATAAGAGTCGGAGAACTCAAAGGGCTTCTATAGCCTTGGAAACTCATGACTGGTGCATAGGGAGATTACTGATGCCATAGACAGGAGTGTCAATTGGTAAAGTCAACAACAGGAGTCACTGTGCACTTACTCCTCATGTAGGATCTCTGTCCTTAATGTGCTCTACATTGAGACTTAATGCTATAACAAGTACTCAAACAGTATATTTCACTTTGTGTTTCTATGGGGGTGCAAACTGTTGAAATCTTTACTTAATGTATACTAAACTGATCTTCTGTTAAAAAAGGAAGAAATTATCAATTCCCAACTTGACTCTCACTGGGATTAAACATGACAATAGGTCTGATCTGATTTCATCATCATTTAAAAAATCATCTATTATTTTTCACTTTATGTTTCTGTGTGGGAGCAAACTGTTGAAATCTTTAGTTAATGTATGCTAAACTGATCTTCTGTATATAAAGAGAATCGAAAATGAATCTTGATGTGAATGGAAGGGGAGAGGGAGTGGGAAAGTGGAGGGTTGCGGGTGAGAGGGACGGTATGGGGGGGGGAGCCATTGTAATCCATAAGCCGTACTTTGGAAATTTATATTCATTAAATAAAAGTTAAAAAAATACCCAAAAAATATTTAAAAAGAAAAATTAACCCCAATTCTCAAGTCATTCAAAACAATTGAAGGAGAGTGAATCCTCCCATATTCATTCTACAAAGCCAGCATCACTTTGATTCCTAAGCCTGAAAAAGATGCAACAGAGAAAGAATTGTACACCAATTTCCCTGATGAAAATAGGTGCAAAAATCCTCAAGAAAATTCTAGCCAACCAAATCCAACAGACCACCAGACAGATCACCCAGACCAAGTGGGATTTATCCCCATTATGTAGGGATGGTTCAACATTTGCAAATCAATCAACGTTATATACTACATTAACAAACTGCTGAAGAAAAACAATATATTATCTCAATAGATGCATAGAAAGCATTTGATAAAATACAACACCCTTTCATGATGTAAACTCTAAGCAGATTGGGTACTGAAGGAACATTCCTCAACACAATCAAGGTAAGTTATGGCAAACCCATGGGCAGCATCATATTAAAAGGGGAAGCAATCCCATTGAGATCCAGAGCCAGACTGGGGCACCTGCTCTCACCATTGCTATTCAATATAGTACTGGAAATTTTAGCCAGAGTCATTAGACACTCAATACAACTAAGAAAGTATACAATTTTGGAAGGAAGAAGTCAAACTCTCCCTATTAGCAGATGACATGATTTTTTATATAGGGGATCCAAATGACTCCACTAATAGATTATTAAAACTCATAGAAGAGTTTGGTAAAGCAGCAGAATATAAAGTCAATAGAACAAAAATCAACAGCCTTTGTATATATGGACAATGCAATGGCTGAGATAGAACTTCTAAGATCAATCCCATTCACAATTGCTACAAAAAAGTCAAATACCCTGGAATAAACTTACCCAAGAATGTCAAATATTTTATGATGAGAATTACAAAACATTAAATAAAGAAGTAAAAGATAAAAAAATTGAAAAAAATCTTCTATGTTCATGGATTGGAAGAATCAATATGTCCATTCTTCCAATAGCAATTTACAGATTCAATGCGATACCAGTAAAATATAATGTGTTCTTAAGCTAGGAATTAGTGTGCAGAAGCAATCAGCAAATTGTGATTTTATATCTCCTTAGGTGATCAATTCATCTTGGAAGATTTGCAATGAAGTGGCTTTGTTTTCTGATTCTTTGAAGGAGGGTCAAACAGTAGCATCAGTTCTTTGTCTTCTTTAGCCATAAAGCAGGAATTGGATCCTGTAACTTCTGGTGGCAACTCACGGTGTCTGTAGATCAGAAACAGTGGGATGGGATCTACACAGGACCTGTAAGGGGATAAAACAGAAACAAACCCACTTCCCATGTTATGATTGGTTTAGGGCTTTTTCAATTAAGATAGGGTGCTCCTTGTAATAACTAATATCCGTGGTTCTTCATGAGCACAACACAAATGCTTTTGTAATGGTGTTTCACAATCTAGAGAGGTAGAAATGAATTTTGAAAATAGGTTAAATGCTTAAGATTAAATAAAACAGTGGCCATTGTCTGATTAATCTCTCTGAGGGTGTTTACCCTTTTTCTTTATTTTTGAATAAGAGTTTTAAGCATATGATGTGTCTGTTTAACAATGGCTTGACCTTTAGGATTATGGGGAATGCCATGAGTAAGTATAATATCCCATAATTGACAAAAGTGATTGAATGCAGAGGAGGTATAGGCAGGTCCAGTATCAGTCTTTAACTGGATATGTTTGTCCATGATAGCTATAATTTTCCTTTGGAGAAATAGTTATACATACACATACACACACGCATTACAAATTACATTACAAATTACACACACACACACACACACACACTACAAATTCAAAATTTTTAAGAAAAAAGAGGTAGGGGGCATGGGTAACAAATTTTACCTTATGGTTAATGCTTTACTTACTTGCCAAAGTAAAACTAATGCAAATGATTTATAGCATCCTACTTCCCCCAAGTGGATTTTATAAACATATGTCCGGACCTGATTCATTAAAAAATTGGACTCAATGACATAGCGAGTAGATTCTCCCTTGAGCAGGTTTGTACAAATGTAACCTGAATGGTATAAATAGCAACATGTAAATAACAGAAGGATTTTAATAAAAGCCAATGAGTTATGTCCATTTGGCAAAGCTTCTTGGCATGATAATCTTGAAGGTTGCAGCAGCAAAAGGAAAATAATGAGGTGTTTGAGCACATTTGTTACAACTAGAGATAATAGCAGGAACATCAGGAAGAGGAATTTTAAACTGTTTATGGAGAGACGTAGCTGATCATTTTAATGTAGCCAGCTAGCCAGCATCACTTTATTTATTCATGATTCTAAAAAAGATCAGTAAATAGGTTACCAACATGTCAAGCTTCATCTGCATGTCTTCTGCCCTTCTGAAAAAAAAAACTGGTAAGGAGGTGTGACTGTGAATATGAGGAACATATAAAGGAAATTGTCCTAGGCAAAGCAGAGTTTGTAAGTTAAATTAACTAAGTAAATTAAGATCAATGGTTTTGTTATAGAAAAAATGGCAGCAGAGAAATTATTACTACCCTGCTTTATTTCTCACATGGAAGATGAATTTTGAAGCTGATAAGATAAAGAGAAAAGCAAGATTTGAAAGTTTAAAAGCGAGATTTCCTAGAGTCAAAGACCTTCAGCCAGAATGGCTTGGAAGGGGGCTGTAAGAGAGGCAAAACTAAAAAGACTCCATGGCACTGCAGTTTTTAAAGTGCAGTTCTTAAGTACAAATTTTAGGAAAAAACTGACAAATTTGCATTCAGTTACCAGACTAGGATAAAAACCATCATGATAACTTGACTTACAATCCTTTTCTTATCTGGCTTGCTCATGATAAAACAAAAACCATCTCAAGGGTGAGATAGCTAATTTGTTTTAACAATAATCTGTGAACTCAGGAGCTCACCACTCCCTTGCTTTGCTCATAGTAAATTTGTGAGACTGGGCATCCAGGCATTTCTGAACTTGCTAAGAATAACTTTTTGGGGAAAGGAAGAATTTTACACCCCAAAGCAGCAATGTTGTAAAAAGAGTCCTTAGGAAAATTATGAGATCTCCTATAGTCAATGAAAGAAATTTGATAAGTAAGTTGAAATTGTTGAAGTTCCTGTACAGAAAAAGGCAATAAATATTAACCAAATCAAGTCCAATCAAGTTAAAAGATTGGCGATACCCTTTGGCAATTAAATCTGCAACAGCCTGAGAGTAAGGATAGATATTAAAGGAAGAGGTATGAGGTCAACAAAGCCATTCAACAATGGAAATATTTTCAGAAACCTTTGTAAGCAATACTCCAATGGGGCTAATAAGTCTGGGAAAAAATAGCTAGTTGTAAACGGGCCTTCTGAGGAACGTGATTAATAAAACTGCCATGAGATCAAGTTGGTATCTTCTGGAGATTGTTGAATTTGAGGAGAAATTTTAATGGTAGCTGTCAGATATGTTTTTCCCTTCATGGCTTTAAGAAGCAGTTGTAACTGCTGGGAACTTAACCTAAAATAAGGGCAGGCCCAATTAAGGTGTCCTGAATACTGTTGTAATTGTACCAAGGTTAAAGGCTGAAGCAAAAGCAATTGGGGAAGAGTAGGGATAGATTTGGAAGTAAGTAACTTTTGATCTAATTGTAATTGTTCTTGAACTAGGGCATCCATTGTGAGGAACCTTTTTCTAGGAAGGGGCCATTGTTTGACCCATACTGGCTCCCCAGGCTGCCAGGTTAAAGGCAGCCCTGTGTGGGGATGGGTTGATTCAGGATCCTATCACATGAATAGTAGCTTGAATTTGATGTAATAAATCTCAACCACAAATAGGAAAGGGAATAAGAGGAATATAAGGGCAATTGTGAGCAATGAGGTGGTGGCCCTCAGGATCATAACAACCAATACACTTTTTATCAGGACCTTTAAGAGTGGCAGCCAAGGGATGGCACTGTGGCAAAGCAAATTAAAGCCCTGGCCTGAAGTGCGGGCATTCCATATGGGTGCCGGTTCTAGTCCAAGCTGATCCTCTTCTGATCCAGCTCTCTGCTATGGCCTGGGAAAGCAGTGGAAGATGGCCCAAGTCCTCGGGCCCCCGCAGTCACATGGGAGAACCAAAAGAAGCTCCTGGCTCCTGGCTTCCGAAGGTCACAGTTCTGGCTGTTGCAGTCACCTCGGGAGTGAACCAGTGGATGCAAGACCCCTCTCTCTGTCTCTACCTCTCTTTGTAACTTTATTTTTCAAATAAATAAAATAAATCTTAAAAAAAAGTGACAGCCACAGGTTGGTTTTATGTTTTAGGTTTATCAGCAGTATGCATTAACACATCTTCACAATTTGATTAGCATTTTTAAAGGCCAGTTGACCCAACAAAACATCAGTGGCTCTTGATTTTCTATTGTCATTAAATAGTTTTTTGTAATTTATCAGTGAAGGACATATGATTTTTAGTAGGTCCATGTTTTACAGCAGAGAAAGAGGTAGATGGATCACAGGCATCAGGTATCTTTTTTCCAGGCTTTCAAAGCCACATTAGAAATTCGAGCATTTGCTCCTCTTAGGGGATAATTAACTTGTTGATTTAGATTGAAAATGAATCTTGATATGAATGGAATGGGAGAGGGAGCAGGAGTTGGGAAGGTTGCAGGTGAGGGGGAAGTTATAAGCTGTACTTTGGAAATTTATATTTACTATTATAAAAGTTTCAGAAAGAGAAAAAAAGATTAGTAAAAGTTCCTTCTCCAAATAATTGATCTGCTCTAATAGGTATATAATGGATCATAATTATCCATGGCTTGGACATGAGCAAGATCTTGATTCTCTTGTGCCCACAGTGTGTACTGTGTTGCAGTAACAACACCTTTATTAAAGTTTGTCAGACCCAGGGAACCATCTCATAACTCCCTCTAATTGTTTCTAACAATTCCAATATAATGATATTGGATTTTAGATTTTGAGTTAATTATGAAAAATAAAGAGATTGTGGACTACTAAAATGAAAGGAATATAGCTTGCATGAAATAAGGGCATACATTTTGTGAAACCAGACGTAGGATGCTATGGACTCAACATTTTTAACTTCAAAAAAATAATATTGAAACTTAAACACATAACTTGGCAGCATTTGGAAAAGTAAATCAGTTTCAGATTGCATCAGTAGGAAGGGGACTTCATATTTTTATTACATAAGGGATGGGCCCCACTCCCTACCTGCAGGCACTTAGGAAACCTTATGTGAGGACACAGGAATTAGGTGGCCACTTGAAAATGAAGAAGAGGTCTCTTATGTGGAACCAAATCAGCTAGTACCTTGGCCCTAGATTTCTCAGAATCCAGAACCATAAGAAATAAATTTCTGTCAGGCTGTGTATTTCAGCCTGGAATATTTTCTATGGAAATCAGGAAAATACTAAAAAAAGTGGGTTAAATAAATATATTACTTTCTCATCTATCTATTGGTCAACGTTCTTAAGCTACATAACCACTGGACCACCACATTAATAGGAGATATACATGTCATATGTTGCATAAACTTACACCTGCACCAGGATATTATTACTGAACCCAGAGATTTCAGGCTCATTTTCTCAAGCAACAATTTAAAACTTGGAAAGTTAGTTAGAATCTAGTCTGCAAAGACTTCTATTTTAGCTCTTCCTTCTTAGTCTCAGTAGAGAATATTTTGGGCTCCTCCTCATGTAGGTCTCTGTCCTTAATGTGTTGTTCAATGTGAATTAATGCTATAACTAGTACTCAAACAGTATTTTATACTGTGGGTGCAAACTGTTGAAATCTTTACTTAATATATACTAAATTGATCTTCTGTATATAAAGATAATTGAAAATGAATCTTGATGTGAATGGAATGGGAGAGGGAGCAGGAGTTGGGAGGGTTGCAGGTGGGAGGGAAGTTATGAGGGGGAAAAGCCATTGTAATCCATAAGCTGTACTTTGGAAATTTATATTTACTAAATAAAAGTTTAAAAAATCTTCAATAGATAACCAGTCACAAAAAATGTGCAATCCCTGATCCAAGAGAGAGGAGAAATTGTCAAAATTACCTATCTTTTTTTAAATTTTGAAATCACAGAAACTGATAAAGGGTCACATTGATGAAAGAGAGAGATCTCATAACCACTTGTTCTAGTCCCATATGCTCAGAACAGCTAGGGCTGGGGCAGTTTGAAGCTAAGATGCTAACTCAATCTGGTCTTTCCTAATGAATGACAGAGATGTAAATACGTGAGCCACCACATGATGCCCAATCTCAGAGTGTGCATTAGCAAGAAGGAGGAATGAGACATGGAATGGATGAAAGCAGGCACTCAGGATATTGGTGTATAGTTCTTATTTACTGCATCTCTGTGCTTTTGTAATTGAGCTAATTCTTGTCTCAAAGAATAGATTTGGATTGATTTTATCCCTTTCAATTGTTTTGAATGATTTAAGAATGGGGATCAGTTCGTCCTGCAAACTTTGATAAAATTCAGTTGCTTCTGGGTTGATGCTGGGGCATAGAATGTCAAGCTTCCACCTGCAGTTTCTGGATCCCATATGGGTGCTGGTTCAAGCCTCAGCTGCTCCAATTCCAATCCACCTTTGTTCTAATGCACCTTGGGTCAATGCACCCATGTAAGAGACCCAGAAGGAGCTGTGCTCCTGGATTTGACCTGGCCCAGCCCTGACCATTGCAGCCATTTGGGGAGAGAAACAGCAGACTGAACATCTCTGTCTCTCTTCCTCTCCCCCTGCTCTGTATCTCTGTCTTATAAATAAATAAATAAATAAATAAATATTTTAGAAATGAATTCTTTCTCTTCTCTAAATGATGTTTGGAAAGTTGGATTTCCACTGCTGTAGTTCAAAATCAAACCTATATCTTACTCCTTATACAAGAATCAACTCACAATGGATCAAGGATCTAAACCTAATACCTGAAACCATCATATTACTGGTGAACAACATAGGGGAAAGGCTATTGGCCTAAGCAATGAATTCGTGAATAAGATAGCAGAAGCACAAGTAATAAAACAAACACAAATAGACTAATGTGATTACATCAGTCTAAGAAATTGTTTCATGAAAAAGAAAATTAACAAAGTGAAGAGGTAATCAAAACAATCAGAGGGGCCTGGGCCATGGCTCACTTGGTTAATCCTCTGCCTTATGATGCCAGCATCCCATATGGGTGCCGGATTCTAGTCCCAGTAGCTCTTCTTCCAGTCCAGCTCTCTGTTTGTGGCCCAGGAGGCAGTGGAGAATCAGCCATGTGCTTGGGTCCCTGCAACCGCATGGGAGACTAGGAGGAAGCACCTGGCCTCTGGCTTCGGATCTGTGCAGTGCCAGGTGTAGTGGCCATCTGGGGGGTAAACCAATGGAAGGAAGACCTTTCTCTCTGTCTCTCTCTATCACTGTCTATAACTCAACCTGTCAAATAAGAAATTAGTAATAATAATAAAAACAATAAGAGAAAATATTTGAAAAACATGCATCCAATAAAGGATTAATATCAAGAATATATAAGGAGTTCAAGAAACTCAACAACAACAAAATAATCCAGTTAAAAATGTTCCAAGTGCATGAACAAGAATTTTCAAAGGATGAAATAAAAAGGGCCAACATGGGGCTAGCACTGTGGCATAGCAGGTGAAGCTAGTATTCCATATGGGTGCTGGTTCAAGTCCCAGCTACTCCACTTCTGATCCAGCTCTCTTCTATGGCCTAGGAAAGCAGTAGAAATGGCCCAAGTCCTTGGGCCCCTGCACCCATGTAGGAGACTGGGAAGAAGCTCCTGGATCCTGGCTCTAGATTTTCTCAGCTCCAGCCATTGCAACCATCTGGGGAGTGAACCAGTGGATGGAAGCCATCTTTCTCTCTCTGCCTCTCCTTCTCTCTCTGTGTAACTCCGAATTTGAAATAAATAAATAAATCTTTAAAAAAGGGGCCAACAGACAGATGAAAAAAATCCAGGATCACTGCCATCAGGGAAATGCAAATAACAATTACAGTGTGTGTCCCCTCACCCCAGTTAGAATGGCTATCATTCAAAAATCAAAAATGGCAAATGCTGGTCATTATCAAACATACATATTCTGAAATAAGCATTAAAACTATCACTCACCTAGTTTTCCTATTGCTTTTCTAGTGTATCCATCATAGTCTGTTTCTTTTTTTCTCATTGCCTCCTTTTTAAACATAGAAGTGCTGTAGAGCTCAATCTTTGATATTCTTTCTAATGACTTTTACAACCTTGTTTGTGCTAATGGTTTCCAAATTTGTATCTCCCGCCCAGAAACCCCACCCTTAATTTTAGATCGGTATATCACACTGTCTACTTGAGGCCTTTCTTTGATTATCTATTGTGTACTTAAATCCCAACAGGTCCAAAATATTACTAATGTTATTCTTTCTCATACCTGTCCCTTAGGTAGTCTTCCCTACTTGAGTTAATGGCAGCTTCTGCAGTTGCTGTGCTGAGATCCACAGTGCAATTATTTATTTATTTGCTAGGCAGAGTAGACAGTGAGAGAGAGAAAGAGACACAGAGAGAGAGAGTTATAGACAGTGAGAGAGACAGAGAGAAAGGTCTTCCTTCCATTGGTTCACCCCCCAAATGGCCTACGGCTGGTGCGCTGTGCTGATCCGAAGCCAGGAGCCAGTTGCTTTCTCCTGGTCTCCCATGTGGATGCAGGGCCATCCTCCACTGCCTTCCCGGGCCACAGCAGAGAGCTGGACTGGAAGAGGAGCAATCAGGACAGAATCTGGCACCCGAGCTGGAACTAGAACCTGGGGTGCCAGCACTGCAGGCAGAGGGTTAGCCTAGTGAGCCACAGCACTGGCCCACAGTGCAATTCTTGATTAATCTCTCTTTCACAACTCCTCTCTTGTCTGTAAACAAATCCTATCAAGTTTACCTCAAAATTGTGTCCAGTGGCTAGAAATATCTACCTTTAGTTCACCAACAGCTGCAGTCTATATTAGTAGGCTAATTGTTTTTCTTCATTTTTTTGAATAAAATATTCAGTTAATTGATTTTAATGCAGGAGTCTGCTACAAGTGAATGATGAAAACTGTTTATGTGATCAGGATAAAAAAGGTAAACTATAAATTCTTCATTTTCTTTTGCAAAAATGTTAGCAATGATAACTTTTTCTGGAAATAAAACAGGATTGTATCTTCCCTGGGTCATAGCAAGAAAATATGTCACTATATCAATGACCTTGAATGATTTACAGGTAGATGATAATTGAATTTTTTAAAGAACCATTTCAATAGATGGTTGCTATGGAATTTTGACTGATATGGATAAGTTCAGAGAACTTAAAGAATTTTTACTAAGAAATGCAATAGAAAAGTTGGTGATAATTGAGGAATGTGGAGTTCTAAGAAGTTTTCTTTTTAAAAAAATCTACTACAATATGTTTCTATAGTGCTTTAAGTGATCTAGTAGAGAAGGCTGTGTTTATTCTATACAATTTCATTTGCATGTTTAGGTAGTACAAATCTTGAAACATATTTTATAAATTTACTGTGACAAAATATATGTATGTTAGCAAAATTGAGACTTTAAAATGTGAATATTATTTATTGCCCTTGTCTATACTCTTGAAGAACAGTGGTTTTCTTACTTGATATCTATTGAATTCTTTACTAAGTTGAGTTTTAAAAGTATGTCATTGCAAAAATTAAAAGAAAAATTAAGAAAAGAAGGAAGAGGGAAGATGGGAGCAAGGGTGAGAGAGGTGGGAAGTATTACAATGCTCCTAAATCTGTACATATGAAATGCATGGAATTTGTTCACCTTATGTAAATAAAAAATTAACAAAGCATTCTGTTTAGGACTTCAATTGCTTTATAGTTCATGGTTAGATGTGATTCATATTTAAATGGCTCAGAAATAAAATTACTTTCACTTTTTAAATTTGGAAGGCATAAAGACAAAGAGATAGGGATGTAATGAAAGAGCTAAAGTCTTCATATCCACTCCATGAGTGTCAAACACTTGGGGTTAGGTCAGCAGAAAAGGCACTCAATCAAGGTCTCCTAGGTGGGTAGCAAGAGCAGTTATCTGTCTCCCAGGCTCTGAATTATCAGGAAGCTTGAGTCAGGTTCCAGAGCCAGAAATGAAACCCAGGAATTCCTACATGGTATACAGGCATCTTGACTGCTGGGTTACATACATGCTCCACAAATGAAATAATCTAGCTTAACTGAACATTGAAATGCTGACCTGAAAGTTGACCTATCATAAATTTATGTGATAATAAACAGAAACACTCAGGACATGCTGAATGCAATTTAGCCATTTCTTTCCCTCCCTAGGGCTTCTGGAAAAGGATGACATGAGGCAGCTGTGGGAATCTCTTAGGTACAGACACTTGAGAATTAACATTTTTTTGGAAAGACAATACTGGGTTATGCTGCAAATTTGGGCTTTAGGTTTTGTAATTTACTTTCATGAAATTAATTTTATTTTCCATTTAGAGTTCTGATGGTTTCTTGTAGTAATAATCACTACTTTTTAGCAGAAGTGTAAGTTTACCTACTTAGAGCATTGAATGTAGTAAATAATCCAAAGGAGATAGCTGCTGT
This sequence comes from Oryctolagus cuniculus, assembly GCF_964237555.1. Taxonomy (NCBI): domain Eukaryota; kingdom Metazoa; phylum Chordata; class Mammalia; order Lagomorpha; family Leporidae; genus Oryctolagus; species Oryctolagus cuniculus. The sequence goes on along the minus strand of NC_091439.1, from coordinate 140,901,937 downwards.
TGAGAGCAGTGCATTTCTAGTAATAATGTCTATTACTGTATGAGTGTTTCAGGAATAGTTGCCACATATTTTGTGTTCTTTTCCTTTTGAGAATCACCCTAACAGTTGGCTTAGAAACCCCAGAAGGCCAATGAAGCAGTCCTAACCAAACTTAGAGAAAGCAAATTAGGACATTGATTTCATCCTGGAAGGTCTTTATTTGTGGTGAAGAAATGAGCATAACTCATCATACACTTTGGTTATTAACATCTGTTTTGTTTAGATAATTCTGATTTCATAAGCTGGGAATTTGTGGAACTGTTGTGTGTACATGTATATTTTGCTGCATCAAAGTACCTGCTGGTCCTACAGAAGCTGGGGATGTTGAAGTAGGGCTTGGGGATAGGGTATAGGCTAGCCGATGAATGATGGCTACATTCAGCTAGGGGGAAGTATGGTGATGGATGACATTACCAAGAGGGAACCAGACCCTGGACAGATGCTTCATGAGGTGCAGAGCACCCTTCAAGCATCATGTTGAAAAATGTATGTCTCTTCTTATTTCATTGGAGTCAGCCTAACTGGATTCTTTAGCTGTCTTTTCTTCCTGTGGCATCTCAGTTCCTGGGAAGCTTGTTTCTGAATTTTGGAAAGCAAAAAATTTTGGTGTGGACCATCACTCTTTCAGCTAGGGTTGGCTTTCACTGGTTCAGAGCCTGCACTCTTGTCCAAACTCTTTTCTTCCTCAAATTGCCAGCTACCTCCATGAAAAAAGGAAAAAAATAGCTAGACCCTAGGTTTATTTTCTTGTTTGTTCCATGATGCTATGTTATCTCTTTGTCCTAACATAGTAACTAGCTGATATAATAATCTAATAAATTTTAATTGGCTAATACAAATGTGCTAAAAGAATTTTTTAACAGGGAACTCCATGCTGTATGTCTTGATCTAAATCCTTGGTGACCTTAGCCATGAGAATTTTAATCTACAGACTCTGGGAAGACACAAAATCCATAAAGTGTGGGATTGCTCTTGTCTTTTTTAGTGCCTGTTTGTTGAAGGAGGCAACAGTGACTGTTGAATGACAGAGAGGCTGTTCTTGGAGGTACAAGCACACAAGTGTCCAAAAAGCAGCATCTAAACAGGAGACGAAGTGATTTGCTCTTCACATTAGTTGGCAGGTGCATTCTCTTTCAGAGAGTGAAGATGATGCAGAATCCAAGTTAGAGAGGGCAGTTTGTAGGGAGGGAGGTGCGGTCAGGAAAATGAGATAAGGGTGAAGCCTTTCTAATAGTGTTCTCACAAGCATGCATAAAATAAAAGCAAATTGGAAGATGAAATTTAGCCATTCCTTAGCATTATATATATGACAGTGTTATTGATATTGTCATCATAAATGGCTATGATTTTTCAGAGTGCTATATAATAGTTGTTTATACTCTAGGGAAAATGAGAGGACTTGGTATACATACTTCAGAAAATAAAATTTTGGCAACCTATCATAAATTATCATTTTTATTATAAAATTTTAAAATTTAAAAGCTATGCTTCTTTCCACCATGACTATCATGGACATGCATTGGTTGTTCAATAACCCAATAATAAATTGAACTGATAAGTAAAAGCCTATTGATGAATTTCTTGAGAAAAAATAAATCAAGGATTGGATTAAGATGGAGGAATAGAGAAGGAGATTACTGTTGTAGAAGATAGTAGGAAAAAAGTGGAGAGAGTACAGTCTCAAGGAAGAGTTAGGGAAAAATGGCAGAGGAAACTCCATACAAATTAGAGAGACACTGTGGACCCATGTGCAGGGTGTGGACATGCACAACTTAGAAACCCAGCAGCCAGAACCTCAGCAGCAGCTCAGGAGGTGGGAGCAGACTGGAGCAGCCCAAGCCACTAGCAATAAAGTTGCAGAAAGAGCCTGGTGGGAATCTAGCTAGGAGCTCTAGGTGGTACAGTGTACCTGCCAAACTAGGCTTGTTTTTCTCTCTATCTGACCACCCTGAAACTGGCATCATGTAACAAGCTGGTAGAGGGCAGGCAGCATTTTGGACATATGTAATAGAGGCACCAGTGTCTGCACACCCAGCAAATAGCAGAGCAGAGAAACCTGAATTTGGTGGGGAGAACTGATGGGGGGCTGGGTGCTCATGACTGTGAGAAGCTTGTGTGCTGGGACTGTGAAAACACTGAGGCTGCATGGGAGGGCTCAAGATGTGGCTGGGACTTTGGACAGTCACTGTGGGAAGTTATACATACTCAGGACTCACTGATTACCTGGTGAGGATCACTGCATATAGGTCTCCCACATATGTACCAGGGGTCAGAATATGTGTGGAATCTACAGCTGCTTTCCCAGGAGCATTAACATAACTGGTTTGGAAGTATAGCAGCCAGAATTCAAATCAGCACTCTTATAGAATGCCAGTACTGTAGGGGGTGGCTCAACTCATTATTAAACAACAGCCCCCTCTCCCATCTTCTGTGGTGAACTATTTCTAACATGCCTACTAATTTAAAATTAACGGTTGTTTTGTTGACATCTTAGGTGTTGCACTACAAAAGTTCTTCCTATATTATGAATACCATTAATTTATCAGGTATATTTTCCTTTTTCTATTTTAAAAAGGATTTATTTATTTACTTGAAAGTCAGAGTTACACAGAGCGAGAAGGAGAGGCAGAGAGAGATAGGTCCTCCATCTGCTAATTCACTCCCTAGTTGGCCGCGATGGCTGGAACTGTGCCTATCCAAAGCCAGGAGCCAGGCATTTCCTCCGGGTCTCCCATGAGGATGCAGGGGCCTAGGGACTTGGGCCATCTACTACTGTTTACCCAGGCCATAGAAGACAGCTGGATCAGAAGTTAAGCAGCTGTTTCTCGAACTGGTGCACACATGGGATGCTGGCACTCTAGGCAGAAGGTTTGCCCACTATGCCACGAATTGGTCCCATGGTATATTTTTCAAGAATTTTTTTTTGCTTTGACTTTAATTCTTTTTTTTTTTTTTTTTTTTTTTTTTTTTTTTTTTTGGCACATTTGTCCTTTTATTTTCATGGGTAGAAGCTAATGTGATTGATTTGTTTTTTTTTTTTTTTTTTAATTTTTTATTTATTTTTTATTTATTTTTAACTTTTATATAATGAATATAAATTTCCAAAGTACGATTTATGGATTACAATGGCTTACCCCCCATACCGTCCCTCCCACCCACAACCCTCCCCTTTCCCACTCCCTCTCCCCTTCCATTCACATCAAGATTCATTTTCGATTATCTTAATATACAGAAGATCAGCTTAGTATACATTAAGTAAGGCTTTCAACAGTTTGCTCCCACACAGAAACATAAAGTGAAAAATAATAGATGATTTTTTTTAATGATGATGAAATCAGATCAGACCTATTGTCATGTTTAATCCCAGTGAGAGTCAAGTTGGGAGTTGATAGTTTCTTTTCTTTTCTTTTTTTTTTTTTTTTTACAGAGGATCAGTTTAGTATGCATTAAGTAAAGATTTCAACAGTTTGCACCCCCATAGAAACACAAAGTGAAATATATTATTTGAGTACTCATTATAGCATTAAATCTCAATGCACAGCACATTAAGGACAGAGATCCTACATGAGGAGTAAGTGCACAGTGACTCCTGTTGTTGACTTTACCAATTGACACTCCTGTCTATGGCATCAGTAATCTCCCTATGCTCCAGTCATGAGTTTCCAAGGCTATGGAAGCCCCTTGAGTTCTCCGACTCTTATCTTGTTTAGACAAGGTCATAGTCAGAGTGGAGGTTCTCTCCTCCCTTCAGAGAAAGGTACCTCCTTCTTTGAAGACCTGTTCTTTCCACTGAGATCTCACTCACAGAGATCTTTTGCCAGAGTGTCTTGGCTTTCCATGCCTGAAATACTCTCATGGGCTTTTCAGCCAGATCCGAGTGCCTTTAGGGCTGATTCTGAGGCCAGAGTGCTATTTAGGGCATCTGCCATTCTATGAGTCTGCTGAGTATCTCACTTCCCATGTTGGATCACTCTCCCCTTTATTTATTCTATCGGTTAGTGTTAGCAGGTACTAGACTTGCTTATGTGCTCCCTTTGACTCTTAGTCCTTTCATTATGATCAATTGCGAACTGAAATTGATCACTTGGAGTAGTGAGATGGCATTGGTACATGCCACCTTGATGGGATTAAATTGGAATCCCCTGGTATGTTTCTAACTCTACCATTTGGGGCAAGTCAGCTTGAGCATGTCCCAAATTATATATCTCTTCCCTCTCTTATTCCTACTCTTATGTTTAACAGGGATCACAATTCAGTTAAATTTCAACACTTAAGAATAACTGTGTATTAATTACAGAATTAAATCAGTCATATTAAGTAGAACAGACAAAAAAACTACTAAGAGGGATAATGTATTAAGTTGTTCATTAACAGTCAGGGCTATGCTGATCAAGTCACCGTTTCCCATAGTGTCCCTTTCACTTCAACAAGTTTCCTTTTTGGTGTTCAGTCAGTTGTCACCGATCAGGGAGAACATATGGTATTTGTCCCTTTGGGACTGGCTTATTTCACTCAGCATGATGTGTTCCAGATTCCTCCATTTTGTTGCAAATGACTGGATTTCGTTGTTTCTTACTGCAGTATAGTATTCTAAAGAGTACATATCCCATAATTTCTTTATCCAGTCTACCGTTGATGGGCATTTAGGTTGGTTCCAGGTCTTAGCTATTGTGAATTGTGCTGCAATAAACATTAGGCTGCAGACCGCTTTTTTGTTTGCCAATTTAAATTCCTTTGGGTAAATTCCAAGGAGTGGGATGGCTGGGTCGAACGGTAGGGTTATCTTCAGGTTTCTGAGGAATCTCCAGACTGATTTCCATAGTGGCTTGACCAGTTTGCATTCCCACCAACAGTGGGTTAGCGTCCCTTTTTCCCCACATCCTCGCCAGCATCTGTTGTTGGTAGATTTCTGAATGTGAGCCATTCTAACCGGGGTGAGGTGGAACCTCATTGTGGTTTTGATTTGCATTTCCCTGATTGCTAATGACCTTGAACATTTTTTCATGTGTCTGTTGACTTTAATTCTTTAAACAGTATTTTGAATACAAGTTGTTGGGGCCAGTGCAATGGCATAGTGGGTAAAGCTGCTGCCTGCCGTGCCAGCATCCCATATGGGTACCACTTTGAGTTCTGGCTGCTCCACTTCTGATCCAGCTCTGCTATGGCCTGGGAAAGCAGTAGAAGATGGCCCAAGTACTTGGGCTCCTGCACCCATGTGGAAAATCCAGAAGAATCTTTTGGCTCCTGATTTCAGATTAGCCCAGCTCTGGCCATTGTGGCCATCTGGGGAGTGAACCATCAGATGGATGATCTCTCTCTCTCTCTCTTTCTCTCTCTCTGCCTCTGCCAATCTGTAAATCTGCCTTTCAAATAAATAAATATGTCTTGAAGAAAATAAGTTTTTAACTTTGATTAAGTATAAATTATCCCTGTATTCAATTACAGATTTTAATTTTTTCTTCCCTCTAGGAAATCTTTGCCTAACTTAAAGCAAAAAAATTTTTTCTTCTATGATTTTTTTTTCCTGGAAGTATTTTAGTTTTCAGTACTACAGTTAGATCTGTGGCAGATTTTCTTTTCAATTTCATAAATAGAAGCTATTTTATTGGAAATTAATATCTCATTGTGCTAGCTGAAAAGGCTATACTTTCTGTTCTGCACTGTAATAGTGACTCTCTTGATAACCTGTTCACTGTGTTTGGATCTTCTATTGAACCTCTTGTGTTCCATTCATCTGTCTGGTTTTCTGTGTGACAGCAGCACACTTTAGTATAAATTTATAACACTTAAAATCATCCCTTTGATTTTATTACTTTTTCAAAGTTATTTTGGCTATCCTAGATTCTTTGCATTTTCATATGTGCTTATATCAGCTTGTTACTTTAAAAATAACCAGGTTGCTAAATGAAGGATCTCTGTGTGTGAGATACCAGTGGTAAGAACGGGCCATCAAAGAAGGAGATACCTTTCTCTGAACAGAGGGGAGAACTTCCTCTTTGATTATGGCCCTGTCTAAATAAGGTCAGAGTTTGTGAACTCAAGAGGCTTCCATAGTCTTGGCAGCTCATGACAAAAGCCTCGGGTGATTACTGATGTCATAAATGAGACTGTCAATTGTTAAATCAACAACAGGAGTCATTGTACACATGCTCCCTATGTAGGATCTCTGTCTTGAATGTGTTGTAGTATGCAAATTAATGGTAAAACTACTACTCAAACAGTACTTCATACTTTGTGTATCTGTGTGGGTGCGAACTGTTGAAATCTCTACTTATTATATACCAAGTTGATCTTCTGTATATAAAGATAATTGGGATGGGAGATTAGTGGGAGATGGGATGGTTGCAGGTGGGAGGGAGGTTATGGGGGGAAAAGCCACTATAATCCAAAAGTTGTACTTTCAAAATTTATATTTATTAAATAAAAGTTTAAAAAAAGAAAAAATAACAAGGTTTCTCGCTGGAAAAGAGATTGAAACTGTTTTGAGTCGGTAAAATGATGTTAGGATAATTGATGTTTTAACAATGATGAATCCTGAGATTCTTGAATAAAATATTTCCACTTAGAGAAAAAATATTAATTTAATTGAATATTAAGTTGTTTTTGTAGGTCTGTCAATATTTCATCAGATGTGTATTTCATATTTTAAGTGAACTAATGGTGATTCTAAAATTTTGATTTTTATTGGTGGTATATATAAATGCATTTTATCTTTCTGTATTGATTTTGTATCTTCTCATTTTACTAAACTTACTTATTGTTTCATTATGTTTTTGACTTATGCCATCAGAATTTTTATCTAGACCAGTGCTTATCAGTTGTTTTCTTTCTCAAACTACTCTCTTACTAATGATAGTAAATATTTTTGATTTGTACCAATACAATTTCTACAACTTTTTTTTTTGTCATTTCAGCATGACAGCAACCATAGATAATGTCCAGAACTGTGCCTATCCAAAGCCAAGAGCCAGGATCTTCTTCCAGGTCTCCCACATGGGTGCAGGGGCCCAAGGGCTTCAGCCATGTTCCACTGCTTTCCCAGGCCATAGCAGAGAGCTGGATCACAAGTGGAGCAGCCAGGACTAGAACAGCTGCCCATATGGGGTGCCGGCACTTCAGGCCAGGGTGTTAACCCACTGCATCACAGCACCAGTCCCAAATAAAGCAGTTTTAGTAATAGTTTCCTAAAATCTTTTGCTGTTTTTTTGTATTGCAATCAACCAATTAGAATTACTTTCTGTTCTTGGTAACCTCAATTAACCATACTTTCTCCCAGTTGAAACCTGTAGTACATTATTGACTTCATCTGTTTACAGAGCCATTCAAAAGTACTGAATACAATAGAAGTGGCTGGAAAAAGTCCATCAGAACCTATAGGAGGGCAGCTAAACACAGAATCAACAATGTTTTAGTTTTATGAGCAGCAAATCTGATATATAAAAGTGTGGATGACAAAAGATTTTAAATAGCCATGTTTAAAATTATAAACTCATTAATTAACAAGAAACATTTGCTTACTTCACACAATATTTTCAAAATCACCTGTAGGATTTACAAAAAAACATTTAACCCTTTTAGGTCTCTGGACCTTTCTCATTAAGATAACCATCATGTCTAGTAATGCAAGATCATTAGATTTTTTTAACTTTCAGACATTTGTATCAGTGGCATTTTATATTATCAAAACTTAACATTTAGCACCACTTCACATTTTGACAGTACCTGTAATATAACCCAGGAGGCTTTATTAGCTGGTGTCTCTCCAAGATGAGAGACATATTTTCTTTGACATTTCCAGTGACCCAACTGGAAACATCAAAGTCCAAATTCTTTGGAACTTTGATTTTTTTGAATGCCTGTCAAGTACTACAAGAAGGCTTAAAATATCTTTTTGAAATAAGATCCCTTAATATCATGATGTAGAATAGACCAGATTTAATCATTGTTACAAGGTGATTACTCACCAGTGACAATATATGATTTTAATTAATTATTAATTATAAAAGTGGTAGTAAATGCAGGTTTTCCTTTTTGTTTTTCATTGTTCAAAGTAGGTAGGTAAAGAACAAGTGTTACTTCATCTCAGCTACAGGCAAATTGCAGCTGAGCTTCAGCATGTGTTTTAGACTGGTTGGAATATTCTTCATTTTTTAAAGCTTTATTTATTTATTTGAAAGTCAGAGTTACACAGAGAGAAAGAGAGGCAGAGAGAGGTCTTCCATCTGCTGGTTCACTTCCCAGTTGGCTGCAATGGCTGGAGCTGAGCCAATCTGAATCCAGGAACCAGGAGTCAGGAACCAGGAGCTTCTTCTGGGTCTCCCATGTGGGTGCAGGAGCCCAAGAACTTGGGCCATCTTCTACTGCTTTCCCAGGACACAGCATAGAGCTGGATCAGAAGTGGATCGGCCAGGTCTCTAACTGGTGCCCATATGGGATGCTGGCACTGCAGGTCACAGCAGCTTAACCCACTATGCCATGGCACCAGCTCCCTTCATTCTTTGCTTAGCAGCTATTTTCTTATCCTTTATGTCTCAGTCTACTCATGTTGTCTTCAGGAAAATGTTCCCCAGACCCAGTGTGGATTTAATTTTCTTATGTGATCATTAAACTATTGTTATCTTTGATTTAGAGTTGTAATTTTATCTTTATGTATTCTCCACTAGACTATAATCTGAATAAGGGCAGGAATTTTGTGTTTTACTTTTAAAAAGTTTTATTTATTTATTGTTTGAAAAGCAGAGTTAAGAGAGGCAGAGGCAGAGAGAGAGAGAGAGAGAGAGGGAAAGAAAGAGAAAATCTTCCATCTTCTGGTTCACTCTCCAAGTGGCCACCATGGCTAGAGTTGGGCTGATGTGAATCAGGAGGCAGAAGATTCCTCTGGGTCTTCCAAGCAGGTACAGTGGTCCAAGGACTTTGGCCACACTCTACTGATTTCTCAGGCCACAGCAGAGTGGTGGGATGGAAGAGGAGCAGCTGGGACTTGAACTGGCATCCATATGGGATGCTGGCACTACAGGCAGAGGCTTTACTGGCTGTGCCACAGTGCTGGCTCCTTGTCTGTTTTATTTGCAGAACCTAGTGTAATAATGTTTTAAACAGTGTGAGTTTCATGTATATATATATATATATATATATGTATATGTATATGTATATTAGACAGGCAGAGTTAGTGAGAGAGAGAGACAGAGAGAAAGGTCTTCCTTCCATTGGTTCACCCCTCAATGGCCAGTACAGCCCATGTGCTGCACCGATCCAAAGCCAGGAGCCAGGTACTTCCTCCTGGTCCCCCTTTTGTGGGTGCAGGGCCCAAGCACTTGGGCCATCCTCCACTGCCCTCCCGGGCCACAGCAGAGAGCTGGACTGGAAGAGGAGCAACTGGGACAGAATCTGGTGCCCCAACCAGGATTAGAACCCATGGACCAGTGCCTCAGGTGGAGGATTATCCTAGTGAGCTGTGCTGCCAGCCCCAATATATATATATATATATATATATATATATATGTACACTGCATGAGTTTATGAATGGGAAAATGAACAGAACTTTATATAAAATATTAATATATATTTTCTCATTTTATCCCTGATAAGATCTTCTTTCAGAGTATTGAAAACACAGGCTGCAGTTGTTTCATATGAAAGATTACCATAATTTGCTTAAGAATAAAAATGAAAAATAAAGATAGAGGACTACAATCTTTACAATAAGATAAATGAGATCAGTTAAATCATCAACAGTTGAGTGGGATCAACAATGGTATATTTTGAGGAATGATCTAGTTACATTTCCAAAAAAATCATGAAGCAGAGTGAGAGAGGTAGACACACATGCACACACTCACACACACACACACACACACACACAGAAAGAGTGGGAGAGAGAGAACATTCATCCACTGATAAACTCCCCCAAATGCCTGCTGCCTGCAAAATCTTGGGGGAAGAACAAGAACCAACAAAAATATCTTGGAACTCAACCTAGGTTTCCCACATGATGGCAAGAACTCAATTACTTGAGCTATCACTAGTCAATCCAAGGGTCTTTTTGGATAGGAAGCTGGGGTCAGGAAACAGAACCAGGAATTGAACCCAGGTACTTCAATTTTGGACATGAACATTTTAATCGCCAGGCCAAATGTTCACCCTTGATGTAGTCACTTTATATTAAAAACACTTAGACTTTTTTTAATCACTAATATACCTTCTGGGAATTTACAGAGGAGAAAAAGCCTTGGGGGATATGAAAATTTTGGATGATGACTATAGACGATAAAATTGTCATTTGATATAAACCAAAATAAAGTGACATATACATATGTATATAATGGATTTTAGAGAAAAATAGTTCATTTCAGTTACACAAAAACAAAAAAAAATTACAACTTTACAAATGACATAAATAAATTTCATGCCAATTCTGAGGATGACGATAAAGGAAATGTACTGTATCTAGAGTTTACTTTTGTAATTCAAAATTAAGCATAAATTTAAAATCCCTGGAACTCCAAATAGTTAAAAATGTCACCTGAAAAAGGAATGGAATTTACTGGCCTAAGAGTGTTCTGAGGAACTAGGAACAGGAAAGTTGCCAGAAGTTCACAAAATTTTAGATGAAGTTGTTATGTCACAACAAAAAAAGCTAACCAAGTAAATGTGATGCTCATAGTACTAGGATTCGCCTATAACAGGATACTGATAATGTATAAAGATGATACTAGTAAGTGAAAATAAAAGAAATGCACACATTATGATAAAAATTACAATATTTTATTACAAGTAGTATTCATCATTATAATATAAGAGCCATAATAGGGTTTCAGCATATATAAAGGAATTTGTTCAACAATAGTCCAATCATTACAATTAAAAATATGGAGATATAAAACCAAATGTATACCAATAACCAGATAATATTAATGTGAAGATATTCTTATTTGAAGCTATACTTTTGAACATCACAATGAAAAATTAGTTTAATCCCTTAGAACTCCAGAAATGCTGAACAAATATCACCCGGGAAGGTAGAATGAGTACTCTAGCATAAGAGTTTCTGAAGAGGTGTATGTGAACATTGTCAGTAAAACTTAGAGAATTTTTTAATCTATATAAAATATTAATAATCGAAGATTTATTTACCATCTTATGGACCACCAGAAAAGTTAAAATGTATAACACCTCAAAACATAAAATTACTACAGTGGCAAAACATAGTTCTTATGAGAGGTAAACATGAAGTGGTTAAGAAAATTTAGCAAAAATTTTGATTTTAATGATCATCATAAAAAAAGCCAAGCAAGAGGTGCTAAATTTCAAAGTGCTAGGATTGGCTTACTCTATGTTAATTATTAGATATACTGTTGATAATAGTAAACTAAAGGGGCCAGCACTGTGGCACAGTGGGTTAATGCCCCGGCTTGAAGCGCCAGCATCCCATATGGGTGCTGGTTCGAAGCCCAGCTGCCCCACTTCTGATCCAGCTCTCTGCTGTGGCCTGGGAAAGCAGTAGAAATGGCCCAAGACCTTGGGCCCCTGCATCCATGCAAAAGACCCAGAAGAAGCTCCTGGCTCCTGGCTTCAGATTGGCACAGCTCGTGCTGTTGTGGCCAACTGAGGAGTGAAGCATCAGATGGAAGACCTCTCTCTCTCTCTTTCTCTCTCTCTCTCTGCCTCTCCTCTCTGTGCAACTCTGACTTTCAAATAAATAAAAATGTCTTAAAAATATACTAAAAAACAAAACATATAATCTATGCTTGAATTACCAGAAATAGCACTGGGTAATAATGCATGAGCAATGATGCAGGGGAAAATAACATTATGCAATTGATGAACAAGAGTCCATTAAAATTGGATAATTTTTAAAAATCAATGACAATAACTGGTTCACTCCCCGAATGGCCACAACAGCCAGGGCTGTGGCAGGCTAAAGCCAGGAGCCATGAACTCCATCTTGGTCTTTCACATGAGTGGCAGGGACCCAGATACTTGGGCTATCATCTACTGTTTTTCCAGGCACATTAGCAGGAAGCTGGATGGGAAGTGGAGCAGCCAGGACTCAAACCAGCACTCCAATTTGGGATGCTGGCTTTGCAAATGGCAACTTAACCTGCTGAGCCACAATGCTGGCCCTTAGCGACATAGTCTTCCCAAGCCCCAGCCTCCTCACTTGTAAAATTGGGATGGGAATGGCAATAAGTTAGCTCCTAGCTGACTTGCCCCAAGTGGTGGAGTTGGAAGCATACCAGGGGATTCCAATTCAATCCCATCGAGGTGGCATGTACCAATGCCATCTCGCTGTTCCAGGTGATCAGTTTCAGTTCACAGTTGGTCATGGTGAAGGGACTGGGAGTCAAAGGGAGCACATAAACAAGTCTAGTACCTGCTAACGCTAACTGATGGAGTAAATAAAGGGGAGAGTGATCCAACATGGGAAGTGAGATACTCAGCAGACTCATAGAATGGCAGATGTCCTAAATAGCACTCTGGCCTCAGAATCAGCCCTAAAGGCATTCGGATCCGGCTGAAAAGCCCATGAGAGTATTTCAGGCATGGAAAGCCAAGACACTCTGGCAAAAGATCTCTGCGAGTGAGATCCCAGTGGAAAGAACAGGTCATCAAAGAAGGAGGTACCTTTCTCTGAAGGGAGGAGAGAACCTCCACTTTGACTATGACCTTGTCTAAACAAGATAAGAGTCGGAGAACTCAGAGGGCTTCCATAGCCTTGGAAACTCATGACTGGAGCATAGGGAGATTACTGATGCCATAGACAGGAGTGTCAATTGGTAAAGTCAACAACAGGAGTCACTGTGCACTTACTCCTCATGTAGGATCTCTATCCTTAATGTGCTGTGCATTGAGATTTAATGCTATAACGAGTACTCAAACAATATATTTCACTTTGTGTTTCTATGGGGGTGCAAACTGTTGAAATCCTTACTTAATGCATACTAAACTGATCCTCTGTAAAAAAAAAAAAAAAAAAAAAAAAGAAATTATCAATTCCCAACTTGACTCTCACTGGGATTAAACATGACAATAGGTCTGCTCTGATTTCATCATCATTTTAAAAAAATCATCTATTATTTTTCACTTTATGTTTCTGTGTGGGAGCAAACTGTTGAAATCCATACTTAATGTATACTAAGCTGATCTTCTGTATATTAAGATAATCGAAAATGAATCTTGATGTGAATGGAAGGGGAGAGGGAGTGGGAAAGGGGAGGGTTGTGGGTGGGAGGGACGGTATGGGGGGGAAGCCATTGTAATCCATAAGTCGTACTTTGGAAATTTATATGCATTAAATAAAAGTTAAAAAAAATACAGTGGAGAGCCTTAACAACTGAATTTGTGAAGCAGAACAAAGAATATCAGACTCAGAAGACAAAGCACAGGAAATTATACAGTCAGACCAAACACAAGAAAAAATAGGAAAACTAAAAACACTGTTGGGTATTTACAGGATACTATCAAATGACCCAGCATATGGGTTCTAGGAGTTCCTGGAGGTGTGAAAAGAGAGAAAGGATTAGAAGGTCTTTTTAGTGAAATAATAGAAAATATTCCCAATTTGGAGAGAGAATGGTTAGTTATAGTCCAAGTCTTAAGAGAAAAAAATGTGTCATCTCAGAATACTATATCCTGCAAAGCTCTCATTTATGAATGAAAGTGAAAGTAAGACCTTCCATGACAAACAGAAACTAAAAGAATTTGTCATTACTCACCCAGCCCTGCAGAAGATGATTAAGGATGTCTACACACAGAAACAGAAACATAGTCATCACTGCAGAAGAGGATAAAGGAAGGAAACCTTCCAATAAAAATAAGAGGAAATCCAAAGTAAAAAAAAAAAAAATAGGAATATTTATGGAAAAATGGCAGGGCAAAGTTGTTACTTCTCAATAGTCATCTGGAATGTAAGTGGCCTTAACTCTTCAGTTAAAAGACACAGACTGGCTGAATGAATGAAAAAACAAAACCCATCTATTTGCTGCCTACGAGAAACACATCTCGCCAACAAAGATGCATATAGACTGAAAGTCAAAGGATGGAAAAATGTATACCATGCTAGCAGAAGCAAAAAGAGAGCTGATGTAGTTATCATAATAGCAGACAAAATAAATTTTAACACAAATGATAAAACAGCAAATAAATGCACTATATAATGATTAAAGGATCCATTCACCAGGAAGATGTAACTATTGTAAATGTATATGCACCTAATTACAGGATACCTGGCTATTTAAAATATTAAGAGATCTAAATGGAGACATAGACTCAAATACAATAGAATGGGGGGTTTCAATACCCATTTTCAGCAATGGACAGATCAACCAGACAGAAAATCTGCAAGGAAACAGCAGATTTAATCGATGCTATAGACCAAATGGACTGGACAGATATCTACAGAACTATTCATCCTACAGTTGCAGAATACACATTATTCTCACCAGTGCATGGAAATTTCTCTAGCATTGTACCACACACTAGGCTATAAAACAAATATCATCAAATTCAAAAAAAAATCAAAATCATACCATGCATCTTCACTGAATACAGTGAAATGAAGCTGTAAATCAGCAACTCAGGAATCTCTAGACCATATGCAAACACATGGAGATTGAAAAACATGTTCCTGAATGAACAGTGGGTCATAATAGAAATCAAAAGTTAAATAAGAAAATTTCTGGAAATGAATGAAGATGAGACTACAACATATCAAAGATTATGGGATACAGCAAAAATAGTGTTAAGAGGAAAGTATATAGCAATTGGTGCCTACATCAAGAAATTAGAAAGGCACCAAATAAATGAGCTATCAATGCATCTCAAGGATCTAGAAAAACAACTGAAACCCAAAACTAGTAGGAGAAAAGAAATAGTTAAAATTACAGAATAATAAACAAAATTGGATTAAAAAATACAAAACATCAGTAAAATGAAGATCTGAGTTTTTGAAAAAATAAAAAATTGACACACCATTGGCCCATCTAAGCAAAAAAAGGATAGAGAAGACCCAAATCAATAAAATTAGGGTTGAAAAAGGAAATGTAACAACAGACACTACAGAAATAAAAAGAATCATCAGAAATTGCAATAGAGCTGTATGCCAAAAAATTGGAAAGCAAGAAGAAATGGATAGTCCTGGACACATACAACCCACCTAAATTGAGACATGAAGACACAAAGAACCTAAAATACCCATTACAAAGACAGAAGTTGAATCCATAATAAAGGCCCACCCAGCAAAGAAAAGCTCAGGACCAGATGGCTTCACTGCTGAATTCTACCAGACATTGAAAGAAAAACAACTCTATTTCATCTCAAGTTATTCAAAACAATTGAAAGAAGCTGAATCCTCCAAAATTCTTTCTATGTAGCCAGCGTCACCTTAATTCTGAAACCCGGAAAAGATACAAGAGCAGAAGAGAATTGCAGACTAATTTCCCTGCTGAACATAGACTCAAAAAACCTCCACATAATTCTGTTAAATAGAACCCAACAACATCAGAAAGATCACTCCCTCAGATCAAGTAGGAGACCTGAAATAGCTAAAGCAATCTTATAAAACAAAACGAAGGCAGAGGCATCAGAATACCCTTTTTCAAGACATAGTACAAGGCAGTTATAATCATATCAGCCTGGTACTGGTACAAAAGCAAATGGATAAACCAATGGAACAGAATAGAAAATCAGAAATCAATCTAGGCATCTACAAACAACTTGTATTTGATCAAGGAGCCAAAACCAATCCCTGGAGCAAGGATAGTCTCTTCAACAAATGCTGCTAGGAAAACTGGATTTTGACATGCAGAAGTATGAAGCAGGATCCAAAACCTTACACCTTACACAAAAATCCATTCAAATGGATTAAAGACCTAAATCTATCACCTGATACCACCTGATAGAGAACATTGGAGAAACCCTGCAATACATTGGCACCAGAAAATTTCTTTTGCAAGAACTATTTTCAAAAGACATCAGAGACAGAGACAATCATGCCAAAATCAACAAATGTGATTACATCACATTGAGAAGCTTCTGTACTGCAAAAGAAACACCCAGCAAAGGGAAGAGGCAACTGTCAGAATGGGAGAAAGTATTTGCAAACAATGAAACTGATAAAGGATTAATAATCAGAATATATAAAGAGATCAAGAAACTCCACCACAACAAAACAAAAAATCCAGTTAAGAAATGGGCCAAGGACTTAAAGAGACATTTTTCAAAAGAGGAAATCCAAATCAACAGACATGTGAAAAAATGATCATGAACACAAGCCATCAGAGAAATGCAAATCAAAATGACAATGAAGTTTTACCTCATCCCAGTTAGAATGGCTTTCATACAAAAATCAATAGACAACAAATGCTGGCAAGGATGTGAGGAAAAATACTTACCCTAATGCGTGGTTGGGGAATATAAACTGGTAAAAAAACTACAATGAAAATCAGTTTGGAGAAATCTGAATACAGACCTACCATATGACCCAGCCATCCTATTCATGGGAATTTACCCAAGGGAAATGAAATCAGTAAATTAAAAAGTTTTCTGCACCTCTATGTTTATTGCAGCTCAATTCCCAATAGCTGAGATATGGAATCAATCTAAGTGCCCATTAACTGAAGAGTGGTTAAAGAAATTATGATATATGTACTCTATGGAATACTACCTAGCAGTAAAAAAAAAAAGAAATCCTGTCATTTGCAACAAAATGGATGAATCTGTAAAAAATCAGACTTAGTGAAATAAGCCAGCAAAAAAGCGACAAATACCATATGTTTTCCCTGATCCGTGATAACTAATAGGGCAGATAAAAGGCAATCTGTAGAAGTGAAATTGACAGTATGAGAAGCAATAACTTGAAAGCCCTTGTCTTGACTGTTGAGGAACAGTTTTTTTTTTTTTCTTAATGGAGTTGAGAATGTAAATGGGAGAAGGTGGAGGAGGTGTTGTGGGGGTTGTGCTTATAAAATTTGTACTCATTAAATAAAAGGTTTTTTTTTGCAAAAAAAGTATATATTAATTACTGGAAGTGGTACTGAATAATGAAAAAGCAATGGCATGGCAACAGCAGATAAAAAGAATTTGCTAAGCAATAATCCATCATGGTTAAATGAGAATTAGATAATTTAAAAATGGTCAAAGTTAAACAGGAGCTAGTGCTGTGGCATAGCAGGCAAAGTCACTGCCTGCATGCTAGCATTCCATATGGGTGCTGGTTCAAATCCCTGCTGTTCAACTTCTGATCCAGCTCTCTACTATGGCCTGGGAAAGCAGAAGAGGATGGCCCAAGTCTTTAGGTCCCTGCATCCTCATTGGAGACCCAAAAGAAGCTCCTGGCTCCTGGCTTCAGATCGGCACTGCTCTGGCCATTGCGCCCAATTGGTAAGTGAACTAGCAGTTGAAATAAGACCTCTCTCTTTCTCTCTGTTTCTTCTTCCCTCTCTGTGTAACTCTGACTTCCAAATAAGTAAACCTTTTAAAAAAGGTTAAATCAAGGAAAGATCAGGCCAAGTATTAGGATAGTATTAAAATGTATGTACATCAAGAATTACACTTGCCAATTTCAGAACATAAGGATAATTTGAAGTTCTATGCAAAAAAAAAAAAAAAAAACTACAAAGAATATATGATCCTGAAAGGGAGAAGTTTTACATTAGTCCAAGGATATGTGTATATGTTGCTTTCCTGATGCACTGGGACATGCCACTGTTTGCAATGCCTGCATCCCATATCAAACTGACCATTTGAGTTGCATCTACACTCTTTTGGATCCAGCTCACTTTTGGTGTGCCTAAGAGGGAACAAACGATAGCTAAAATTCTTAACTTCCTACTACTGCCTATGTGGGAGGCTTATTCAATTTCATTCCTTCCGAATGGAGCAGTCATTTGTGTAGTGCATCATTCAATGAAAGATCTCTCTCTTCCTCTCTCTTTCCTCCCTCTCTCCATCCTCTCTCTCTCTTTTCCTTTCCCTCTTAGATTTTTAAATAATAAAAAGAGAGCATGCAGTGGGTCCAAACTGGAGCCTGGGGAGCTAGCGGTTGCTGGCAGTCCTAGTTGAAGTAGAAGGGACAGCTAATTCAAACCAATCTATCCAATACAAAACTCATGACTCTACCAATAGAGGGAGTAGGCATACTTTTAAACCAGTGCTACAACTCAGAAGACTGCAGGCATGTACATAACAGTTCACTGAGATGGGACACCTGGACGCAGAGCTGCCAGCAGCATCAGGCAGGCTTTAGACTAGGGACCCTAGTGGGCACATGTGATCCAGAGCTACCAATGGAGGGAATGGCCCACAGCCCTCACTGCCTCAGAGCTTGGCAGGAAGGTGGCTGGGCAACTATGAGAGACAGAGGAGAACCTGCACCAATAGCACCCTATAGTCTCAGCATCTGTGGGAGCCCTATATGCTAAGACATTGGAACATTTGTAGCTACACAAAAAGGTGTAGGGAAGAGCTGGCTTTGGAGTTCTACCACACCCATGTTGGTATTACCCCTAAAATTGGCCCCACCCTAGATCATTAATCCAAGCCTCTGGGTCACACCCACCACATGCCTCCTGGTAGTAACTGAAATGGCAGACATTCCATGAAGCCATAGAAGCATAACCCCAAAGATAAAAACCAACACCAGAAAAAATTAAAAATCAACTCCACAGGCTGATGCTGCAGCTCACTAGGCTAATCCTCCAACTGTGGCACTGGCACCCCAGATTCTAGTCCCAGTTGGGGCACCAGGTTCTGTCACAGTTGCTTGTCTTCCAGTCCAGCTCTCTGCTGTGGCTTCAGAAGGCAGTGGAGGATGGCCCAAGTGCTTGGGCCCTACAACCACTTAGGAGACCAGGAGGATCCAAAGCTCCTGGCTTTGGATCGGTGCAGTGCACAGGCCATAGTGGCCACTTGGGGGGTGAACCAATGGAAGGAAGACCTTTCTTTCTGTCTCTCTCTCACTGTCTAACTCTGCCTGTACAAAAAAAAAAAAATCAACTCCACAAATGCCAGAAAATAAGAGTTGAAATTTAAGAAACAAGAATAAGGAAGTCACCATGACCCCCAGAGGAACACAACAACATTTAAATATTAGAATATTAAGATGAAAAGATTGAGGAAATGCTAGAAAAGTAACTTAGAAAATTAATCATAGAATTACTCAAAAAAATCAGAAGAAAATCTATGAACTAAAGAAAGCCATACAAGACATGAATGAAAACTTCTCCCAGGAAACTGAGAATAGAAAGAGAAATCAAAATGAAATTTTAGTAATGAAAAATAAAATGGATCACATAAAAACTGCAGTGGAAAGTCTTTACAGCAGATTTGAACAGGCAGAAAAAAGAATATCTGAATTAGAAGATGAAGCTTTGAAAATCTTACAGACAGACAAAAAAAAGAAGAAACTAGAAAACAGTGTTGGAAATCTATGGGATACTATCAAATGACCCAACATATGTATTAGGAGTTCCTGAAGGAGAAGAAAGAGAAAAGGGAATAGAAAACCAATTAAGTGAAATAATTATAGAAAACTGTCCCAATTTGGAGAAAGTTAGAGATGTTCAAGTAGAGGAAGTATACAGAACTGCATGACTAGAAAAGATATTTACCAATACACATTGTAGTCAAACTTTCTACAGCAAAACATAAAGAAAAGATTCTAAACTGGGCAAGGGTAAAATGACAAATCACTTTCAGAGTATCGCTAATTAGACTCACAGTTGACTTCTCATCAGGAACCCTACAGGCCAGAAGGGAATACTGAGATATAGTCCAAGTCTTAAAAGAAAAAACCTTTCAACCCAGAATACTGTACCCTACAAAGCTTGCATTTATGAATGAAGGTGAAATAAAGACCTTCCATAACAAACAGAAATTGAAAGAATTCATCAAAACTCAGCTAGCCTTACAGAAGATGCTTAAGGATGTGCCACACACAGAAACACAGAAAGATAGCCATCATTATGAAAGCATGAGAAGGCAGAAAACCCCACCAATAGAAATATAAAATAACTACAAAGTAAACAATATGGATATTTATGGAAAAATGGAGGGCCAGGTTATTACTTATCAATACTCACCTGGAATGTAAATGGCCTCAATTCTCCATTAAAAGATACAAACTGGCTGAATGGATTGAAAATCAAGACTCTTCTATTTGTTACTTACAAGAAACACACTTCATCAACAAAGATACATGCAGATGGAAAGTGAAAGGTTGAAAAAGATAGTCCATGCTAACAGAAGCCAAAAATAAGCTGGTGTTGCCATTCTAATATCAGACAAAATAAACTTTAACATAACAACTGATAAAAGAGACAAGAAGGGCACTATGTAATGATTAATGGATCAATCCAATAGGAAGATGTGACTATAATAAATGTATATATACCCAATTACAGGGCACCTGGCTACTTAAAAAATGTTAATAGACCTAAGGGAGACATAGACTTCAATACCCCACTTTCATTGATGGACAGATCAACCAGACAGATAATCAGCAAGGAAACAACAGAGTTAATTAACAGTATAGATTAAATGAACCTAAAGGATATCTACATAACCTTTCACCCCACAGTGACAGAATACACATTCTTCTCATCACTACATGGAACATTCTCTAGGATAAACCATAAGGTAGATCACAAAGCAAGTCTCAGCAAATTAGAAATAATTGAGATCATCCATATACCTTTCAAAACACAGTGGAATGAAGCTAGAACCCAACAACTCAAGTATCTCTAGAACATAAATAAATATAGGGACTGAACAGAATCAAAAGAGTAATCAAAAAATTTATGGAAACAAATGAAGATGGCAATACATTACATTGAAACCTATGAGATATAGCAAAAGTGTGTTAAGAAGGAAGTTCATAGCAATCAGTGTCTACATGAAAAAACTGGAAAGGCACTAAATAAATGAGCTATCAATGCAACTCAAGGACATAGAATATCAACAACAAACCAAACACAAAACTAGTAGAAGGAAAAATTAAAATTAGAGAAGAAATAAACAAAACTGATACAAAAATTACAAAAATCCATGAAATGGAAAGCTAGTTTTTTAAAAAACATAAACAAAATTGATACACCATTGGTGCAACTGACCAAGAAAAAAAAAAGAAAAAGTCAAAACAATGAAATAAGATATGAAAAAGGAAATGTAATAATAGATACCACAGAAATAAGAATTATCAGAAATTATTGCAAAGAGCTCTATGCCAACAACTAGAAAACCTAGAAGAAGTGGATAGATTCCTAGAAAGATACAATCTCCCAAAATTAAGTCATGAACTTATAGAAAGTGTAAACACACCAATAACCAAAATAGAGATTGAATCAGTAATACTCTCACAACAAAGAAACCTAAAAGACCAGATAGCATCACTGCTGAATTCAAACAGACATTTAAAGAAGAACTAATTCCAATTCTTCTCAATCTATTCAAAAAAAACTGAAAAGGCGGGATCCTCTCAAACTTCTATGAAGCTTGCATCATCTTAATACCCAAACCTAGAAAAGATGCAACAAAAAGAGAGAAATATAGATACATATCCCTGATGAACATAGACGCAAAAATCCTTAACAAAATATTACCCAAAATATCATCAAAATATGCATTCTTCTGAAAGCAAATTACAGACTCTATGTGATACCAATCAAAATACCATGGACATTCTTTTCAGATGTAGGAAAAATGATGCTGGAATTCATACAGAAAAACAGGAGACCCCAAATAGTCATAGCAATCTTATACAACAAAAACAAACCTGGAGGCATCACAATACCAGACTTCAAGCCTGGTCTGGTACAAAAACAGATGGATAGACCAATGGAACAGAAATACCAGAAATCAATGCAAACATCGACATCTACTTATCTTTGACAAAGAATCTAAAATCAATCCCTGGGGGCTGGTGCTGTGGCTCAGCAGGTTAATGCCCAGGCCTGAAGTGCCAGCATCCTATATGGGCACCAGTTCTAGTCCTGGCTGCTCCTCTTATGATCCAGCTCTCTGCTATGGCCTGGGAAGGCAGTAGAGGATGGTCCAAGTCCTTGGGCCCCTGAACCCACTTGGGAAACTCAAAAGAAGTTCCCGGCTCCTAGCTTCAGATTGCTGCAGCTAGAGCCATTGTGGCCATTTGGGGAGTGAACCAGTGGATGGAAGACCTCTCTCTCTCTCTCTCTCTCTCTCTCTCTGCCTCTCCTCTCTCTGTGTAACTCTGACATTCAAATAAATAACTAAACCTTTAAAAATAAAATCAACCCCTGGAACAAGGAGTCTCTTCAACAAATGGTTCTGAAAAAACTGGATCACCACATGCATTAGTAGGAAGCAAGACCACTACCTTACACAAAAATCCACTCAAAATGGATTAAAGACCTAAATCTATGACCTGATATCATAAAATTATTAGAGAACATTGGGGAACCTCTGTAAGACATTGGCATAGGCAAAGATTTCCTGGAAAAGATCCCAGAGGCACAGGCAATCAAAGCTAAAACTGACATATGGGAACACATCAAATTGAGAAGCTTCTGTACTGCAAAAGAAACATCAGCAAAGTGAAAAGGCAATGGACAGAATGGAAGAAAATATTTGCAAACTTTTTTTAAAGATTTATTTATTTATTTGAAAGTCAGAGTTACACAGAGAAAGAACGAGAAGGAGTAGAAGAAGGAGGAGGAGGAGGAGATGAAGGAGGAGAAGAAGGAGGAGGAGGAGAAAAGAAAGAGAGAGAGAGGTCTTCCATCATGATGGTTCACTCTCCAACTGGCCACAATGGCTGGAGCTGTGCCGATCCAAAGCCAGGAGCCACAAGTTTCTTCTAGGTCTCTCACGTGGGTGCAGGTACCCAGAGAGTTGGGTCATCTTCTACTGCTTTCCCAAGCCATAGCAATGAGCTGGATCAGAAGTGGCACAGCCAGGTCTCAAACAAGCACTCATATGGGATGCCGGTACTGCAGGCAGTGGCTTTACCTGCAACACACAGCACCAGCCCCAAAATTTGTAAACTTTAAAACTGATAAATGATTAATTATCAGAATATATAAAGAGATCAAGAAACTCAATAACAACAAATCTAACAACCCAATTAAGAAATGGGCAAATGACTTTAACAGGTGTTTTTCAAAAGAGGAAATCCAAATGACCAACAGACACATGAGAAAATGCTCAGGATAACTAGCTGTCAGGGAAATGCAAAACAAAACCACAATAAGGTTTTACCTCAAATGGTCAGAATGGCTTTCATACAGAAATCAACACACAACAAATGCAGGTGAGGATATGGGGGGAAATGTACCCTAATTCGTCTTGGTAGAAATGTAAACTGATAAAGTCACTGTGGAAGACAGTATGGCAATAGCTCAGAAATCTGAATATAGACCTACCATATGACCCAGCCATGAAAACAGTATATGTAAGATATCTATATCCCATCCCCATGTTTATTGCAGTTTAATTCACAATAGCTAAAACATGGAATCATTCCAAATCCTGTCAACTGAATACTGGATAAAGAAATTATGGGGTATGTACACCATAGAATATTACACAGTGGTAAAAAAAAAAAAAAGAAAGAAATCCAGTCATTTGCAACAAAATGGATGAAACCGGAAACCATATTTTGTGAAATAAGCCAGTTCCAAAATGACAAATACAATACATTCTCCCTGACCCTTGATAAGTAGTAGACAACATAAAAGGCAATCTGTAGCAGTGAGATTGACATTTTGAGAAGAAATGACTCTGAGCAGCTCTTGTCATGACTGTTTTTTTCTTACTATTTGTTGCACTCCTTATTTAAGAAAGGGTTGATCATATGTGCATAAAAATAATTGAAAATAGATCATAGTAAAAAATAAGATTGGGAATAAGAAAGGGAGGAAGAAAAGGGGTGGGAGTGTGGTTGGGAAGGTGGGCACAGTGGGGAGAAATGCCATGTTCCAAATTTATAAGTATTATGTTTGGGACTGTAAAGCTGTACAGTTCTGAATATATTCCTATGGACTTATAGCTAAGGGTAGAGTTTATTTTATTTATTGATTTTTTAGATATTTATTTATTTATTTGAAAGGCAGAGTAACAAAGACAGAGAGTGAGAGTGAGAGCGAGTGAGAGAGAGAGAAAATCTTCCATCTGCTGATTCACTCCCCAGATAGCTGTAACAGCCAAAGCTACGTTGATCCAAAGTCAGGAGCTAGGAACTTCTTTTGGGTCTCCTGTGTGGATGCAGGGGTCCAAGGACTTGGACCATCTTTTACTGTTTTTCCAGGCCACAGCAGAGAGCTGGGTTGGAAGTAGAGCAACTGGAACTCAAACTGGCACCCAAATGGGATGCCAGTGCTGCAGACCAGGGCTTTAACCTGCTGTGCCACAGCACCGTCCCCTAAGGGTGCACTTTAAAAACTTGCCATGGGACTCCAAATTTTCTTAAGTTTGGAGTAAAAATAGCATTTTAAGTGTTAAAGTGATATTATGGATATGATTAAGTGTTAAAATTATCATATAGATAGGTTAAGTGTTAAAATGATCATATAAATAGGATTTATTGTTTGGTAATAATACTAGAATTAAAAAGGAGTGAGTGCTCCAACATGGGAAGCAGTCCATACAGCAGACTCATAGGATGACAATCACTTTAAGAAGCACTCTGACCTCAGAGCCAGCACCTAAGGCATTCTATTCTGGCTGAAAAGACCATGAGAGCATTTCAGGCAAGGAAAGCCAAGACACAGTGGCAAAAAAATGTCCTACATGAAGAACCTTTAAGTGTGAGACCCCAGGGGAAAGAAGTTGTCATCAAAGAAGGATGTACTTTCCTCAGAAGAGAGAAATTCCACTTTGCTTACGACCTCATCTAAATACTGATGGAGCTTGTGGATTCAAAAGGCTTCCATAGCCTAGGTGGCTCATGTCAAGAATCTTGGGTGAGCACTGACATCATACATAGGAGTGTTAATTTTTAATTTAAAAACAAGAGACACTGTCCACTATCTTCCAATGCAGGACCTCTGTCCTTAATGAATTGTACTGTAAAACTTGTTCTCAGTTTTGTATGTGTATGTGTGTATGTGCAAATTGTTGAAATCTTTACTTATTTTAGAGTTGATCTTCTTCATATAAAGCTAATTGAAAATGAATCTTAATGGAGAATGGGACTGGAAATGGTAGAAGGAGAAGGGACAGGGATCAGTGTATGTGTGGGAGGGTAGGTAGAGTAGGAAGAATAACTATATTCCTAAAGTTGTACTTATGAAATTTGTATTCCTTAAATAAAAGGTTTCTTTGGGGAAAAGTTCCACTTTGCTTAATGCCTTTTCTAAATTCTTACAGAACCTGTATATTCAAAAGGCTTCCATAGCCTAGGCAGCTCATGTCAAGAGCCTTCAGTGATCACTGATGGCATACATAAGGGTGTTAATTGTTAAAATAACAACAGTAGTCACTGTGCACTACCCATGCAAGATCTCTGCCCTCAAAGAGTTGTGACAGGAGAGTTAGCAGTAAAGCTTGTTTTCAAAGATTTATTCCATTTTAGTATATTAAGTGGAGGATATTCTTATGTCTCATAAGTTTCAGTTATGTCAAAGTGTCCAACTTCATCACTTATTTTCTTAGGTGCTTCTTTAATTAATGATAAAACTTGTTCCCAAAGACTTACTTTCTTCTAATGGATTATGAGGAGGATATCCTTATGTCTCATAAGCTAAAATTATGTCTAAGTGCTTGCAAAAGATGAATCATTCTTGGGTGCTTCTTTTTTTTCTTCTTCTTTTTTTGAAAGGCAGAGTTCATGAGAGACAGCGAGAAAGGTCTTCCTTCCATTAGTTCACCCCCTAAATGGCCGCTACAGCCAGCATGCTGCACTGATCCGAAGCCAGGAGTTGGGTGCTTCCTCCTGGTTTCCCATGTGGGTGCAGGGGCCCAAGAACTTGGGCTATCCTCCACTGCCTTCCCATGCCACAGCAGAGAGCTGGACTGGAAGAGGAGCAACCAGAACTAGAACCCAGAACCCAGATGGGATGCTGGCACCACAGGCAGAGGATTAGCGAAGTGAGCCATGGTGCTGCCTCTCTTGGGTGCTTCTTTAAAGTTAATAAAGTTTCTTGGGGCCAGTGCTGTGGTGCAACAGGTTAATACCCTGGCCTGAAGAACCGGCATCCCATATGGGTGCTGGTTCAAGTCCCAGCTGCTCCACTTCTGATCCAGCCTCTGCTTTGGCCTGGGAAAGCAGTAAAAGATGGCCCAAGTCCTTGGGCCCCTGTGACCAAGTAGGGGGCCTGTAAGAAGTCCTGGCTCCTGGCTTTGGCTTGGTGCAGCTCCGGCCATTGTGGCCAATTGGAGAGTGAACCATCAGATGGAAGACCTCTCTCTCTCTCTGCTTCTCCTGTGTAACTCTTTCAAATAAATAAATCTTTTTTAAAAAATATTTTCTTTATTTATTTGAAAGTTAGAGTTACAGACAGTGAGGAGGAGAGGCAGAAATGTCTTCCATCTGCTGTTTCATTCCCCAAATGGCCGCAATGGCTGGAGCTGCACCAATCCAAAGCCAGGAACCAGGAGCTACCTCTGGGTCTCCCACTTGGGTGCAAGGACCCAAGGACTTGGGCCATCTTCTACTGCTTTTCCAGGCCATAGCAAAGAGCTAGATTGGAAGAGGAGCAGCCGGGACTAGAACCGGTGCCCATATGGGATGCCGGTGCCTCAGAAGGAGGATTAATCTACTGTGCCAGAGTGCCAGCCCTCAAATAAATAAATAAATCTTTTAAAAAAATAAAGTTTCTCAAAAAAAAAAAAAAGGAAGGGAAATTAACTTGGGAAGAGCAATGACTTTGAATAGCCCTTGTCGTCTTCTTTTTTTTGTTTGTTTGTTTTTTGGACTCTTCAATTACTATAAACTTAATCTTTGGTGTATAAAGTTAATTGAAACTAAAATTTAGTATAAAATATGATGGGGAATAAGAGAGGAAAGAAGAGAGTGGGAATGTGAGAAGGCATGCCCCATGGAGAGAATCACTATATTCTTAAAGCTGTACTTGTGAAATTCATCGTCTGTATTCCTTATATAAAAGGTTTCTTTTGATAAAAAATGAAGGACTAAGTTTAATAGTAGTTAGATTGGCTTATAATCAGATATCGATCATTTTAACAGGTCATATTAGTGAATTAAGACAATAAATAAAATGCAAATTTTATAACATAAATTGCATTTTGATAATTGTAATTGGAATTAGGATAATAAATAGAGTGATCAGTAGATATAAAAAAACTTTGTGAACAATAACCCAGGAAATTATTTTACTGTCAGAAAATTTTTAAATTCAAGGAATTTAAATCAAGGAATACTGAAAAGTAAACATAAATAATTTTCAACAAATTGACAAAAACACAATGAAAAAGATAACCAGGAAAGGCTACAGTTCTCTGTACTAGGATTGATATACACTACATCATGATGTGTATGTATCATAGAAATAAAAGATAAAAATTTTAAAATATGTGCATGTTAATATATAACCTATATTCTTATTACTGAAAATGACAGGAATAATATAGGAGCAATAACTGAATGACAAACTTATACAACATATACTAAATGTGCATTAAACTTGAGAAATAAAAGAAAAAATCAACAATGATAAATAAAGAAAATATCATGCCATTTATCAAAAAAATTCTGAAATGTAAGATACTGACATCTACAGTGACACTTAGGAAAATGCTAATAATCACAGATTTATGTACATTCTGATAAACCACCAGAGAAAGTTAAAAGTATATTACCTGGAAACAGAGAATGATAATATTGGCCAAAAGTGCTTCCAATGAACTGTATACATAAAAGTGGCAAAAATTCACAAAATTTGCCATTGTTTATGATCTTCTAACATAAAATTTGAGCAGAATACTGATAGGTTTAGTCCTAGGATGGACTTTCCCCAGATGGCCACAACAGACAGAGTTGCACTGATCCAAAGCCAGGAGATTCTTCTGGTTCTCCCACGTGGGTGCAGGGGCCCAAGCACTTGGGCCATGTTCTACTGCTTTCCCAGGCCACAGCAGAGAGCTGGACTAGAAGTGAAGCAGCTGGGACTAGAACTGGTGCCCATATGGGATGCTGGCATTCCAGGCCAGGGCGTTAACCAGCTGCACCACAGCGCCAGCCCCACAGGATGGACTTTCATTAGGCTACTAACAATTTACACAATAAACAAGTGTAAATTCAAAGAAAAAAACCAAAATATACAAAGAGGTATACTAATTGGAATGTAAATTATACTTTTATTAGTGTGAGTGGAAGTCAGTTACTTGATAATATCAGTAATAATGAGATAATCAATCGCATGTAAGGATTTTTTTTTGAAAAATAGCACAAATCTACATTAAAAACAGAAAGTAAGGAAAACAAAGGAATGTAAGCAAAATATACACTTTTGACAAAGATAAGTTGGTTGTAGATGCATGGATTGATTTCTGGAGTTTATATTCTGTTTGATTGGTCTACCATTATTTTGTAGGAGTACCGGTCTGTTTTGACTATATCTGCCTTGTAGTATGTCTTGAAATCAGATATTCTGATGCATCCAGCTTTGTTTCTGTTCTATATGATTGGTTTAATTATTCAGGGTCTCTTGTGTTTCCAAATGAGTTGCAGCATCATTTCTTCTAGATATGCAAAAAATATTATTGGTATTTTGATTGGGATCACATTGAATCTGTAAATTGCTTTTGGTGGTAGGGACATTTTGATGAAGTTGACCCTTCCAATCCATGAACATGGAAGATTTTTCAATTTTTTAATGTCTTCTTATATATCTTTTTTATTGTTTTATAATTTTCTTTCTCAGATGTAAAAAAAAAAGATGCTAAAATTCGTATGGAAAAACAAGAGACCCCAAATAGCTATAGCAATCTTATACAACAACAAAAAACAGCTGGAGGCATCTCAAGCCAGATTTTAAGATAGTACAGGGAAGTTATAACCAAAAGAGCCTGATACTGGCACAAAATCAGATGTATATAGAACAATGTAACACAATAGAAACTCCAGAAATTAATGTACATATCTACAACTAACTTCTCTTTGACAAAGAAGCTAAACTCAATCCCTGGAACAATAACAGTCTCTTCTACAAATAGTGCTAGCAACACTGGATCTATGCATGCAGAAGTATGAAACAAGATCCGTACCTTAAAATTTACACAAAAAAATCCCTCAAAATGTATCAGGCACCTAAATGTATAACCGAATACCATCAAATTAATAGAGAATATTGAGGGAACTCTGCAAGACATTGGCATAGGCAAACACTTCCTGGAAAAGACCCTAGAAGTACAGAAAATCAAAGCTAAAATTGACAAATGGGATTACATCAATCTGAGACCCTTTTGTACTGAAAAAGAAACACTCAGCAAAGTGAACAGGTGACTGACAGAATGGGAAAAAGTATTTGCAAATCACACAACTGATAAAGGATTGAACCAGGAGAAAGTAACTGGCTCCTAGTTTTGGACTGGCGCAGCACACCAGCTGTAGCAGCCATTTGGGGTGGGGGGTGAACCAATTGAAGGAAGACCTGTCTCTCTTTCTCTCTCACTAACTCTGCCTGTCAAAAAAAAAAAAAAAAAAGGATTGACATCCGGAATCTATCTAGAGCTAAAGAAATTAAATAACAAAACAAACAATCCAGTGGAGAATTGGGAAAGGGATTTGAACAGGCATTTTGTGAGAGAGGAAATTCAAATGGCCAACAGACACTTGCAAAAATGCTCAGGATCACTAGCCATCAGGGAAATGCAAATCAAAAAAGCAATGAGGTTTCACAATGAGAATGGCCTGCATATAGAAATCAATAAATGACAAAAGCTGATGAGGATGTGAGGAAAAAGTTACCCTGGTCTACTCTTGGTGGGAATGTAAACTGGTGGAAGCCACTGTGAAAGAAAGTATGGAGATATCTTACAAATCTGATTATAGATGTACCATTTGATCCAGCCATCCCACTCCTTGGAATTTACCCAAACCAAAAGAAATTAGCATATGAAAGAGTTATCTATAACCCCATGTTCATTGCAGCATAATTCACAATAGCTGAGATCTGGGAACAATCCAGATATCAATCAATTGTTGACTTGATAAGAAAATTATGTTATATACACACTATGGCATACTACTGTTATAAAAAAAAAAAAAGAAAAAAAAAAAGAAACCCTGTCTTTTGCAATGAGATAGATGCAACTGGAAACCAGTATACTTAGTGAAATAAGCCAGTCCTCAAAAGACAGATATATTTTCCCTGATCTGAAGTAGCTAATAGAGTACTTAAAATTTAATGTATTGGAGTTAGATACACATTTTGAGATTTGATGATTGTTTACAGCCCTTGTCTCTTCCATTGAGGAACAGTGATTTTTTTTAATTTATTTTTTTTCTTTGTACTATTTGCTGATTTGTTGAACTCTTACTTAGTGTGGGGTTAACTATACAATCATTAAGTAAACTGAAAATAGATTTTATAAAAATTAAGTGGGAATGTGAGAGGGAAGAGGAGAAAGGGTTGGATTGTGTGTGGGAGGGAGGGTATTGGGGGAAGTACCATGTTCATTAATCTGTATATATGAAATATTTCAAACTTATATTACTTAAATAAAATTTTAAAAAGAAGTAAATATTTAAAATTCAAAAAATTTATAGCAATAACAAGGAGAACTTTAAAGGTGTTTATAATCAAATATACGTGTGCATGCTTAATTTATGACATTACAATGTAAATGTACATATAAATAATTTATAATATAAATATATAGAGCAACACTTTGAAACTTTTATAATGAATTTATCATCAGTAAAGAAAAGCACAGATTTCCATAATAATCCAGTTTCTGATCATTACAAGAAAGAAGAATAAGCCACCAAGTTGTAGCTCATAATCTCTGTTTCTCTGTGTCTCCAAGTCTACCAACCTCTAAAATTAAATGAACATACATAATTCTGGGATAAAAATAACATTAAGATCCCACTATTTTCTCACATAATTTTCAGGAAATATATTAGTATCTAGACACACAGTGGCACATTTATATATGTATAAAATATATGTATATTATATAAGTTACATATATTCATATATATATTATATTGAGGAGAAAGAATTATTACCCTTGGCTAAAATGGCCCTGAGACACTGTGTACCTGACAGTTTCCAGGGCAACTTACAGAATGTTGGGGGTGATGATGATCTTACAATAAAAGTGAAATCACCATGGCCACAGATTCACAGGGCTACAATTGGCCTAGATGAAAATATTTGTGCAAAAGAGTGACTTCAGTGAATTTAAAAATTAACTTAAATTTTCATAATTAAAGGTTAATTTCAAGTTCCATGAATGTCTGTCAGGCTAAGAATGAAATCTCCTGCTAATAAGTGATGGAACTGGCCCTAAATTGTTCTCATATACTGTGAAAATAAAATTTGGACATCTTCCAGAATTTATATAGTTGATGGCCTTACAATGATAAAGTAAATCATGGTAGCCTGAAGTTCCCTACACTAGAATTGGCACAAATTTGGTTATTGATATTTGTTGAGGTGGTAATAATAAATTTGAATCAGCATGAAAAATAGAGAAATGTATTCATTTCAATATATGTTGTATATTCAAAGTTGTGTGTACAAATGTTAAATTTACTAGAAGCAGAAATAAGGTTACAAGGAGATGTAACAGATATTAATAAAAATAGTCCTAAATACACATTTAAATACAGAAAAATTTTCCTCTCTTAAATCAAAGAAAGCTTATGCCATTGAATTCAGTAATTTTAAAACCAAGATAAAATTGTCTGATCTAATGCATGGAAATTTTAAAGAGAATGACAATTTGCTTCTCTAAATATAAAGAAGTTATAAAAAAGTGTCCTTGAAAGTGTAAAAGAATGTAACATTCTAAAATTGTTTGATAGGCCATAAAGATGGAGGTTGCTAAGACAACTTGAACATTATTTAGTGTATTCATGACATAAAAATGTAAGTGCCCAAAGAATCATCTTACCTTGGCAGTGCTACGATTGGTTTCCATGTGGATATTGACATACTCAGATGAAATTAATAAAATGAAAGACAAAATAAAAAATAGAAAACTGATTCACATGGGAAATTAAAACTTTGCTTTGCCCTTAGTAACAACATGTATTTTAATGTGAGCCATAATTAAAAAACAAATATGTGGATGAGTATTTGGTGAAAAAACAGTCCAAAATAAACTGGAAAAATACAGTATGATACAGACTTGTAGCTTGGAAAATTTCCACAAGCAAAAAACAATTTACAGTTCCAGGAGCATCTAGAAACATTAAGAATGTATCCTATGCTGATGACCATGATGGTACTGGCACTGCAATGTACTCAAATCCTATACACATGACAGCTGCTGGGACAACTTTCAGCATTTAGAGTGAGTTGATGACCACACAATTATAAACCAAACCATGGTACCTATCATTTCCCTGTGTTAGGAATGTCACAAATTGGGTTACTCTTTACACATGCAGGTGAGAGTAGTAAATGACAAAATAAATATGCATTCCATGGACAGCATTTAATTTTGATTATATTGTGTATAAATTGGTAATTTGGCAGAAACAGAGTCATAATCATATAGAGATATGCTAATAATTGGATAGCAGAGTAGGGAGGGAGCTTACTGCTCTAGCCCAGGAGATGGTTTGAAAAAAGTGGAAATAGAGCAGTCTCAGGGAAGAGTTAGCAAAAAAATGACAGAGGAAACTCTACTGACATTAGAGGGACATGGTGGACCCACATGGAGGGCGTGGTGCCCATGGCTCACAACTCCAACAGCTGAGAGCCTATGCACCAGAACTGGAAAGTGGGGTGAGACAAGAACACAGTAGCCTGAGCCACCAGCAAAAAAGTGGCAGGAACTTAGAGGGAATGAGGCTTAACTCTCCATGGGAGAAAGTGTGCCAACCAAATTAGAGGAGAAAAAAAAGGCACAGTACAGACACATTTCTCTCTCTCCAATCACCTCAGAAAGGCATGCAAGCTGATAGAGCAGGAGCCATTTTGGACATACATAACAGCTGTGCCTGCTTGTTTCTGCACATGGCAGGCAGCCGAGTGGAGACTCCTGACTTTGGTGGGGAGAAATAACAGGAACCTAGGAACTCATGACTGTGTGAAGCTTCTGAAGCAGGACTGTGAAAAAATAAAAAACTGAGGGTGTGTAGGAAGACTCACAGTGTGGCTGAGACTTTGAGCACTCTAGGTGGGAAATGCCACAAGCTTGGAGGTTCCTGGTTACCTGATGAGAGACACTGCTGGAGAATCTGAACTTACACTGAGGACTACACAGATCTTTTGTGTGGTTCTTTGCAGAGAGCAGATGAATATTATACCTACTGGGGCTAGTACTCAGGCATTGGTCTCCATCGAGAAGAGCCCAACTGAGCAGAATATACTTCCCTTCTGATTAAAAAAAAGGAGAAATAAGACTTAACATGCCAAACTTGGTTATGTCACCTTAGGCACACCCTTAACCCTGGAGACTGAACAGAGCTCTCTGGCCACACTCACTACAAGCCTCCAGAGATTCAGTGAAAGCAGGTAGTCAACTTATCTACAGAGTCCTAGTACAAAGATAAAATCCACCACAGTGGAAAAAAATAAAAAAGAAGAAACCAATGAGTATCTCAAAAATGCTAAACAACAAATGCAACAATATGAGAAACAACAAGACATCATGACACTCCCAAAAGAACATGAAACTTCAATACTAGATCATGGAGATAGAAGAAATGCAAGAAATAGAACTAAAAAATTGATTATAAGATTACATAGAAGTAATCAAAAGCAAATGCACAAACTACTGAAATCCTTGAAGGACATTAAAGAAAATCTTTCCCATGAAATTGAAATTATAAAGAGAGATCAAAACAAAATGAATAATTCAACAGAACATGAAACTTAGATATTAGAGAAATCAAAGTGAAATGAAGAATTCAATAGAACAAATAAAAAATGTAGTAGAGAGTCTTAAAAATAGAAGCAGTGAGGCAGAAGAGAGAATTTCAGACTTAGTAGACAGAGCACAGAAAAGTATACAGTCAAACCAAAGACAAGAGGAAATTAGAAATCTAAAAAAACACTGTTGGGAATCTACAGGATACTATTAAAAAAAAAAAAAACACAACATTCGCGTTCTAGGAATTCCTGCAGGCATGGAGAGGGAGAGACAGGATTAGAAGGCATTTTTAGTGAAATACTAGCAGAAAACTTTCTGGGTTTGGAAAAAGAAAAAGATGTCCAAGTACAGGAAGCACACAGAACTTCAAATAGACATGACCAGAAGACATCCTTTGCATAACACATTGTAATCAAACTAACCAAAGTGAAACAAAAAGCAAAATTCTAATATGCCTAAGAGAGAAATGCCAGATTACTTTCAGAGGATCTCCAATTAGACTCACAGCAGACTCTCATCAGAAACCCGGCAGGCTAAGAGAAAATGGCAAAATCTAGCCCAAGTCCTAATAGAAAAAAACTATCATCCCAGATTATCATACCCTGCAAAGCTCTCATTTGTAAATGAAGATGAAATAATGACTTCATAACAAAGAGAAATTGAAAGAATTTGCCACCACTTGTCCAGCCCTGCAAAGATGCTTAAAGATGTGGTACACACAGAAATATGGCAAAGTCATTACTTGAAGTGTTGTGTTCTTTTGGGAGCATCATGATGTCTTCCTTATTCTTGTTTCTTGGATTCTTGCATTTGTTCGGCATTTGTGGAGATACTCATTTTTTTCTGTTGTGGCGGCTTATATCATTGTATTCACTATAGATAAATGGACTTTCTGCCTTCAGTGAATCTCTAGAGGCTTGTAGTGGATGTGGCCAGAGAGCTCAGTTCAGCTCTCAAGGGTAAAGCGTATGCCTAAGATGAAACACCCACGTTTGGCATGGTGATACTTCTTTCTTTTTTTAATCAGAAGGGAGTTATATTCTGTTCAGTTGAGCTCTTCTCTTCAATGGAGACCAGTGCCTGAGTACTAAATCAAGTGGGTATAATATTTGCTCTGTCCCAAGGACCACATAAGGATCTGTGGTCCCCATGTGGGATCTCTGTCCTTAATGAGTTGTACCATGAGAATTAACAGTAAATCTATTCTTCAAACACCTGTTTAGCTGGGACCCTAGAAAAAGTGCTCAGGCAAGCAATATTGTGAAAAATTAGTTCTAAGTAATATGAATGATAACCCAGATAAAACAGCAGTCCAGCAAATCACTCAACCTCACTGAAATTACCAGCAGCCACACCATTCATTTTCTAGTAAATCTGTTTATAATAAGATTTAATTTGATGAACACTTGTAAGAATCTGTGGGGACTTAAACAGGGATGAAGAGCTATTTCTGATGGGTAGTAATGGCGGTGGAATGGATTACTTGCACAGCTATTATCTAAATGGGAAATAAAAGAGGTACTGCAGCTAGATGCATCCTAGCATTTGCAAACCTGTTATCATGGGATAGCCATGCAACCTAGATCAAGTGTTCCTCTTGAGGGTATCCTGAGGAATGAACTGAATGCAAATTAGATTTATGTAAATCAAGAAAGGACTTTGTAAATTGGAAGGGATAAAAACACATTTTCTTTTTCATTTTTCTTTTTTTTTTTTTTTGACAGGCAGAGTGGACAGTGAGAGAGAGAGACAGAGAGAAAGGTCTTCCTTTGCCGTTGGTTCACCCTCCAATGGCCGCGGCAGCTGGTGCACCGCGCTGATCCTATGGCAGGAGCCAGGTACTTATCCTGGTCTCCCATGGGGTGCAGGGCCCAAGTACTTGGGCCATCCTCCACTGCACTCCCTGGCCACAGCAGAGACCTGGCCTGGGAGAGGGGCAACCGGGACAGAATCTGGCGCCCTGACCAGGACTAGAAACTGGTGTGCTGCCGCCGCAAGGCAGAGGATTAGCCTAGTGAGCCACGGCACTGGCCCAAAAACACATTTTCAATAAAAATGAGGGCCACCTGTAGGAGCAGGCAATAATATAACAAAATAAAAAAAGGTTATAAAAATTACAGTAAAGTTAAATTGATACAAAGGTGTTCTACAGGGGCTAGCACTGTGGTGCAGAAGGTCAATGCCCTAGCCTGAAGTGCTGGCATCCCATATGGGTGCCAGTTTGAGACCCAGCTGCTCCAATACCAATCCAGCTCTCTGCTATGGCCTGGGAAATAGTAGGAGAAGGCCCAAGTGCTTGGGCCCCTGCACCTATGTGGGAGATCTGGAGGAAGCTCCTGGCTTTGGATCAGCACAGTTTCAGCCATTGTGGCCAACTGGGGAGTGAACCAGAGGATGGAAGTCATTTCTCTCTCTCTGCCTCTCCTCTCTCTGTGTAACTAACTTTCCAATAAATAAATCTTTAAAAAAAAGTGTTGCAATGCGTACCACCTGGATAGACTTCATTCAATGTTCTTGTCTCAAGGCAATTAGGAATTGAATGAAGAAGAGTAGAAAAGGGGGATTATGAATGAAAAAGGCATTGTACACTCAGTAATACAGGAAAATTCAGGAGATGAGTGTTGCAACTTACAGGGTTTGAGGTTGTCCCTTTAAAGAATGAGGGTGAGTGTGGGACAACATCTACTTGCATATTCAAATAGACCCTGGGTAGTGGAGTCTAATCAAGATGTGCACACAGATGAGTTGAAATTTCTCATGGGTACATAAGTCACCCAAACCCATTCCCTTGTGCTGCACACAACACTTATTATCAAAGGCTGGGGTACACCTTTATGGCTGGAACATGTGTCACTTGATATGCCTATGGTCACTTCACTTGTTTGCACTACAATAATGGGAAAGAATCCTGAGTGGAAAACAAAGCAGCTATAAAATAAATAACTTTGTAATTGATGAAGATGGTATTCCAAATAACTGTTGCAATAACCGTTACTCAACATTTAAATATTTATTAACAAAATTTACACAAGAGAGCACAGTTCAGTTCATATACTTGATCCCACTCACAATAATGAGAAACTAAAACTGCAGGTTGTATAAGAGAAAAAATTTCTGAAGAAGAGTTAACCACTCTCACAATTCATCATGAAAACTGTCCAATACTTACTAAGGTGTGATTCCACCAAAGAATTCTTCCAAACAAATTATATTTCAAGGACTTCTCTCTGTAATCTTGCTATGTTTTGTGGAAGTGTGCCTAATAATGGCATTTCCATTCCAATACAGTCATAGGATTTTTTCTTTCTGTGAGTTGTCAGGTAACCATTGAGAGATGACGTATGGTACATAACTTTTCTATGCGTGAATGTTTTCTCATTTCTGAGTCTCTTTATGTGAATTCATTAATGGCAGAAGAATTTTTCACATTCATTAAATTGACATTTTACTGTATGAATTCTCTGGTGTTTGTTGATATTTAATTTCTTGGCTTTTTTTAAGATTTTTATTTATTTATTTGACAGGTAGAGGTACAGACAGTGAGAGAGACAGAGAGAGAGTTCTTCCTTCCATTGGTTCAAACCCCAAATGGCCACAATGGCCGGAACTTTACAAATCCAAAGCCAGGAGCCAGGTGCATCTTCCTGGTCTCCCATGTGGGTGTAGGGGCCTAAGCACTTGAGCCATCTTCTACTGCTTTCCCAGGCCACATCAGAGAGCTGGATTGGAAGAGGAGCAGCTGGGAGTAGAACTGGCACACATATAGGATGCCAGCACCACTGCTAGAAGATTAACCTACTGTGCCATGGCACAGGCCCCAATGTTTAACTTCTGGCTATGGTTTTTTCATATCTACTACACTTAATGGATATCACCTTTGGTGAGTTGCACATTTATGCAAGCCTGAATTCCATGAAAATATACCTCCACATTCATTACACTCGTAAGAAACCCCTTGTGTGAATTCTTTATCACATTAATATTTCTGACATTTCTTCCTTTTTTTAAAAACAAATTATTGTATTTATTTGAAAGACAGTTACAGAGAGAGGTCTTCCATCCAGTGGTTCACTCCCCAGATGGACATATTGGCTGGAGCGATCTAAAGCCAGGAGCCAGGAGCTTCTTCTGGGTCTCCCACATGGGTGCAGGGGCCCAAGGAATTGGGCCATCTTCTGCTTTCTCAGGCCATAGCAGAGAGCTGGATCAGAAGAGGAGCAGCTGAGACTAGAACCAGTGCCCACATGGGATCCCAGAACTTCAGGTCAGGGCTTTAACCCCCTGCACCACAGCACTGGTCCTGACCTTTCTTTCTTATGGTAGTCTTTATTGTATGGGATGTAATTTCCAGCAAAAGGCTCTGTCACATTGGTTATGTTGATTTTGGAAAAAAGTTCTTCACATTCATTATATTCTTAAGTTCTCTCCCTTGTTTGAACTACATGTGTTATGAGTTATTACTTCTGACAAAAGGCTTTCCTACATTTATTACAAGATTTCCACCATGTAATAAATTCTCTGATGTTACATTGTGTGATTTTGGTAGTTTTCCAACATTCATTCCATTCATAAGGTTCCTCCCCCATGTGAATTCTCTGATGTTTTATGAGGTGTTACTTAAGGATAAAGGCTTTTCCATATGCATTATATTCGAAGTGTTTTCCCCATCTATGAATTAGATGATGTGCAATGAGGGCTGAATTATGGGAAAAAGCTTTCCAAGTCATTATGTTCAAAAGGTTTCTCTTCATGTGAATTTTCTTTTTCTTTGACAGGCAGAGTGGACAGTGAGAGAGACAGAGAGGAAGATCTTCCTTTTGCCATTGGTTCACCATCCAATGGCCGCTGTGGCCGGCACACCATGCTGATCCGAAGGCAGGAGCCAGGTGCTTCTTCTGGTCTCCCATGGGGTGCAGGGCCCAAGTACTTGGGCCATCCTCCACTGCACTCCCTGGCCACAGCAGAGACCTGGCCTGGAAGAGGGGCAACCGGGACAGAATCCAGCACCCCGACCGGGACTAGAAACTGGTGTGCTGGTGCCGCAAGGCAGAGGATTAGCCTACTGAGCCACAGCACTGGCCTCTTCATGTGAATTTTCTAGTACATTCTGAGATGTGACTTATTGCCAAGAGCTTTTCTAGTTATTGCATTCATGAGATTTCTCCCCAGTGTGAATTTTCTGGTGTGATATGAGCTATGATCTATAACAAAAGGCTTTCCCACACTCATTGGATTCATAAGGTTTCTGCCCTGTGTGAATTCTGTTTTAATATGAGGTATAACTTATAGAAAAAGGCTTACAGAAAAAGGTAATTACATTTATAAGGATATTTCCCTGTGTGAATTCTCTGATGCATTTGGAGTTGGAACTTAAGACCAAAGGTTTTTCCACAGTGATTACACTCATGAAGTTTCAACACTGTGTGCATTCTCTGGTGCATTATGAGGTTTGACTTTTGTTCAAAGGCTTTTCCAGTCATTGCATTGATAAAGTTTCTTACTGTGTTAATTCTCTGATGCACAATGATTGTTGACTTCTGGCTAAATGTTTTTCCATAGTTATTATGAGTTTTCTACCCTCTGTGAATTCTCTGGTGTGATATGAGGCTTGTCTTTTGTCCAAAGGCTTTTCTAGTCATTACATTCATGAGGTTTGTGCCCTGTGTGAATTTGCTGATGTTTCATGAGGCCTAATTTATGACCAAAGGCTTTTCCACAGTCATTAAATTCATAGGGTTTCTCTCTTGTGTGAATTTGCTGATGTTTCATGAGGTCTTACTTTTGTCCAAAGGCTTTTCCAGTCAT
Source organism: Oryctolagus cuniculus (assembly GCF_964237555.1). NCBI lineage: Eukaryota > Metazoa > Chordata > Mammalia > Lagomorpha > Leporidae > Oryctolagus > Oryctolagus cuniculus. The sequence goes on along the minus strand of NC_091439.1, from coordinate 140,862,109 downwards.
TATGAGGTTTCTCCCCTGTGTGAATTCGCTGATGTTTCATGACGTATGAGTTTTGTGCAAAGGCTTTTCTACAGTCATTACATTTATGAGGTTTTTTTCCAGTGTGAATTCTCTGGTGTACGATAAGGTGTGACTTTTGTGTAAAGGCTTTTTCACAGTTATTACATTAATGAGGTTTCTCCCCTGTGTGAATTCGCTGATGTTTCATGAGGTATGGCTTTCATCCAAAGGCTTTTCCACAGTCATTACATTTATGAGGTTTCTCCCCAGTGTGAAATCTCTGGTGTACAATGAGGACTGACTTCCACAGAAAGCCTTTTCCACAACGAAGGCATTTATAAAGTTTCTCCTCTGTGTGAATTCTCTGATGGTTTATGACAAGTGACTTTTGTGTAGAGGTTTCTCCACAGTCATTACATTCAAGAGGTTTCTCTCCTGTGTGAATTTTCTGATTATTTATGAGGTGTGACTTTTGTGTAAAGACTTTTCCACAGTCATTACATTCATGTGGTTTCCCCCTTGTGTGAATTCTCTCATGCGTGATGAGGTTTGACTTTTGTCCAAAAGCTTTTCCATAGTCATTACATTCATAAGGTGAATTAAAATTGAGTGATTTTCCGCAAGGTTTACATGTGTAGAGTTTTTCCCTTGTATTTAGTCTGATTTATTGCAAGATGTGACGGGTGAATGACAGGTTCAACATACCTAATGTACTTATAAAATTTCTTTCTTGTGTAAGTTTGTTGATGCATATTGAGGCTAGAATTTTCATGGATAGCTTTTTCTATTTGAGTTGCTTTTATAAAAATTGAAAAAGCTTGTATTACAGTTGACTTATTAGAGCATTCTGCCATATGAACCCTCTCAGATTTACAACACATCTTTCTTGTGAAGACTTTTGCTTGTCCAGTGGGTCCAATTGGCTGCTTCATGATGTGAATCTTGTCATGCTGACCAAGAGACTCACAGAACTGGAGAGAATTTCCAGGTATCTTAGTGTTATCAAATTTTTCTCCAGCCTGTAGTTGATCAGGCCCACTGAGGCTATACACATTGTGACATTTATTGCATTCCTCCGGCTTCAATCCTGAATAGGTTCCCTTTTTAATGATCAGTGTTGGAATATGGCTTGAATTTAAACTAAGTGTTTTTCTTAATTCAAATCTCTTGAGAGCTGATGTCTTGTTATTTTTCATAAAATCCTGATTCAGATTTTTGTCCTGACTTTCCTGGTTGATCCTAAGCAGGTCTCTTTTCATGCCCACTGAAATGAGAGAAAGCAATCATGTCACTGAATCACATGTAACTGTTTCTCCTGGCATACTCATAAAAAGGAAATGAAGTTACTTGTTATCCAAGTGGCATAAGATTTTCACAAAATCAGTATGAGGTACTTATTTATGACCATTATATAGCATAGCTTTTCTCCTTAATACATTAATATATTAAATTGCACCATGAGGTTTCCCAATATTCAAACATGATCCCTTTTACCATGGGAATTTTTGAAGTATGGTAGAATGACTTTTGTGCTATGATGTGTGGGATGCCTGCATCTCAAAACAGTGTCAGTTTGAGCACTGGCTACTCTGCTTTCAGTACAGCTCTCTGCCTATGTAAACTGGGAGGAAGTAGATAATGGTTCATGTGCCTGGGAACCTGTGAGACACCAGGGAAAACTAGATGAATTCTAGAGTTTCGGCTTCAGACTAGTTAGACCTAAGTGTTGCAGGCATCTGGGTAGTGAGCTAATAGAGGACCTCTTTCTCTCCTCTCACTATCACTCTGCTTTCACAAAGTTGAAATAACTGAAAGATTTTAAAGAATGGACAGACATTTAATAAAAATATTCACGCACTACCTAGCAACCAGTTTTTTTCCTGTCCTTTTTCTCTAGTTCATTTTTATAAAAATTGTGTGTTTTGTACTTCTGATATTTCAACCATAAACATGAAAAAGTTTTACTGATCATTTACTTGCAGGTGAAGAAGTGTGAAATGTGCCTGTAGTTTAAGCAGGACAACATTTAAGGAGTAGGATTTGAATCTATGATTGTCTCATGTTCAGTCTTCCTAGGTAAACATCATTTGTGGGAATTTTCAAATGAAAAACTACTTTGTCTCTACTCTATGATAGCTTCCACAAATTCCTAAGGACACCCGACACCTTCACCTTCTCAGAAATACAACAGGTAGAGAAAGTCCTAATATACCACCTTAGTTAAACACTCCCAATCAGTTTGAAGAATTTGATTCTTCAAACCAGGATGTGTTTTATCTTCTTTGAAAAGTGTTTTCTAGCTCATTCTGAAATCATCAGTGCTGTTTACCTCCTCTCAATTCTTTCTATAAACATTCTTGTGTGATAATTTGAATTTCTGGAGGCGTTTGATCAGCTGCCTCTTATTTTCACAGAAAACTTAATTTCCTATGCCTTTCTTATCTTTTTGTTTGCTTGTTTTTCAAGGATACTGAAAAATAAGAGAGAAATCATACTTCAAACTCCACCCTTCGAGAAATCGGAGCCATTCAACATAAACCTTGGCTCTCAAAATCTCATTACTTTCTTGGTGGGTCCAGGATCACTTATTTTCATGTTTTATACATGTTTATGCTTAGTTTATGATTTCTTTTTTTTCAAAGATTTACTTTATTTATTTGAAAGCTAGAATTATGGAGAGAGATAGAGACAGAGAGAAGTCTTCCATCTGCTGCTTCACTCCCCCTATGGACACAACAACCAATGCTGGGACAAAATGGAGCCAGGAGCCAAGAGTTTCTTTCATGTCTCCCACATGAGTGCAGGGGGCCAAAGACTTTGGACAACCTCTGCTCCTTTCTCAGGTGCATTAGCAGAGAGCTGGATTAGAAGAGGACCAGCTGAACTTGAACTGGTACCCATATATGATGCTAGTACTGCAGGCTGCAACTTTAACACACTACACCACAGTGTCATTCCTACCTTCATAATGTCTGATGTCAGAGAACAGAGGCTTACTCATGACCATCTCTTTCTTTTTTAAAAGATTTATTTATTTATTTGAAAGTCAGAGTTACACAGAAAGAGGACAGGCAAAGAGACAGTAAGGTCTTCTATCCAATGGTTCACTCCCCATTTGGCCACAATGGCTGGAACTGTGCTGATCTAAAGCCAGGAGCCAGGAGCTTCTTCTGGGTCTCCCTCAGGTGCAGGGGTCCAAGGACTTGGAGTATCTTCTATTACTTTCCCAGGCCATAGCAGAGAGCTGGATCAGAAGTGGAGCAACTGGGTCTTGAAATGGCGCCCATATGGGAAGCCGGCACTTCAGGCCAGGGTGTGAACCCACTATGCCACAGTGCTGGCCCCAAGACCATCTTTTAGCATTTACTTATTTACTTACTTGAGAATCAGAGAGATAGAATGAGAGACAAAGAGAGAATGAAACAGAGGTTTGCCAGCTATAGGCTCACTCCTCAAATGTTTCAACAAACTATAATTTTCTTATTTATTTGAGAGGCACAGAGAAAAAAAAGAAAGAGACTAACAGAGAGTTCACATTTATTGATTCAGTCCTCAGCAAGTTCTGCGCCTGGGCAAAATCATGAATGGGAACTCAATCTGAGCAATGAGTTAGAAATAAGTTTCTGGGGGCTGGCATTGTGGCATAGCAGGTAAAGCCACCACCTGTAGTGCCAACATCACTTATGGGCACCAGTTTGAGTCCTAACTGCTCCACTTCTGATGCAGCACTCTGCTATGGCCTGGGAAAGCAGTAGAAGATGGCCCAATCCTTGGGTCCCTGTACTCACTTTAGAGACCTGCAAGAAGCTCCTGGCTCCTGGCTTCAGATTGGTGCAGCTCCAGCCATTACAGCCAATTGGGAAGTGAACCAGTGGATGGAAGACCTCTCTCTCTCTCTCTCTCTTATTCTCTCTGTCTCTCCTTCTTCTCTCTCTCTGACTTTCAAATAAATAAATAAATCTCTCAAAAGGACAGAAAGAAACATTAATCTTAAAACAAATAAGTATCTGTATGTTGCCTAATTAACAAGCATTGAAGGAACTAATAAGTGCATGAAGGAAAAGGTATGAAAGTCTAGAGAAGGACAAGTTAGAATTTGGGGAATGTATCAAACCTAGATAAAAGCCTTAGTAACATCAGAAAATGATTGGATTTTTTTTTTAATCAAAGAACATCTTCACTAAGAACAAAAGTTAGAAAGATACTGATATCTCTAAACACGCTAGAATGCCTGTGGCTGATGCACAAAACCAGCTGTCATCAGGAGTAAGGCTTCTGAAAAATTCATGGAAAGAGCACCAGTCAACATTTGCACACTATCTGCTTGGCCTCCCTGTCCCTTATGTGCAGAATGACCTGGAAGGCTCGGATTCAGGCATTCTTCCACCACGCATGGCTCTGCTCCTTGCTTCAACTTGAAGATCAAGTCAGGTTTGGTACTGCAGTGCCCTATTTATGGAAACAATGTGAGATTGTGAAATCACTATCTTGGATTATTTAAAGGACTACAGCTTGGTCCAAGAGCTATGCAACAAATCTTCCAATTTGAATCTTTTTCTGGATGGTAGATATTCAGATTATTCATGGAATCAAATTCTTTGTGTGTGTGTGTGTGTGTTGGTTTAAATTTATTTTTTTCAACTTTTATTTAATCAATATAAATATAAATTTAAATATATTTATATTTATAAACATAAAATATAAATATAAATTTCCAAGGTACAGCTTTTGGATTACAGTGGCTTTTTTCCCCTATAAGTTCCCTCCCACATGCAACCCTCCCATCTCCCGCTCCCTCTCCCATTACATTGACATGAAGATTCATTTTCAATTATCTTTATATACAGAAAATCAATTTAGCATATATTAAGTAAAGATTTCAACAGTTTGCACCTGCACAGAAACACAAAGTGTAAAGTATTGTTTGAGTACTAGTTACAGCATTAATTCACATTGTACAACATGTTAAGGGCAGAGATCCTACATGGGCAGTAAGTGCACAGTGACTCCTGTTGTTGGCTTAACAACTGACACTCTTGTTTATGGCTTCAGTAATCTCCCTAGGCTCTTGTCATGAATTGCCAAGGCTTTGGAATATGGAAGCCTTTTGAGTTTGCCAACTCTGATCTTATTTAGACAAGTCATGGACTCAAATTCTATACCTGTGCAATATTAAACATTATAAAGTATTCCTTTATTTGTCAAATAGCAAGAAAATGTTATCACTGGGCATGTGATGGTTGTTACTCACCCAAGGAGAACAGGTTGCTGTAGGTCTCCAGCATCACATCTCTGTACAGGATTTTCTGAGCATTGTTCATTTTCTGCCATTCCTCCCAGGTAAAGTGCACAGCCTGGTCTTCAAATGCTATCATTACCTGTTACATTACACTTCCAGTCAACATGTTAACTCTGTCACAAAACAAACACTGACAATTGTGTGTGGATATGAAGGAAAAAAGGAAGGATATGGTTTCACATTAGACTTGTTGAGTGTTTAGAAAGCCACACAGAAGCATTCAACAGAGTCAAACCCATGATCTACAGGCTGTGAAAAATGCCCAAGCTGGAGGAAAACAGGAGTTTCAAATCACAAAGGCCACATATTTCAAGGGAAATTGCACAGCAGGCTACAAGTGGGGCAATATAGACTCTTGAATGGGCAATGTTAAGGGAAGTATGTAGAAGCATTGAGGAAAAAAGGCAAGAAACTATCAGTGAAACTATTATGGGAATAAACAGAAAATAATTTCCAGGAAAACACCATGCATATCATTTCCAATATGTCAGAGAAAAAAAATATACTAAAAGACAGGGCAGACACTTAGCTTAGTGTTTATGATGCCACCTTGGAGTGCCTATGTTGGATTTCCAATGCCAGCTTCAGTTTTTAGCTCCCAGATAATACAGACCTGGGGAAGCAGTGGTGATGTCACCTATGAAGGAGGCCTAGATTCCATTTCTCAATCCTGGCTTCAGTCCTGCCCCAACTCTGTTGGTATTGTTATTTAGGGAGTGAATGAATGTGTCAAAGCTTTCTGTCTCAGTCCATCAACTTCTTTCTCTATCAAGCTAATAAATGTTTTTAAGTAAGAGAGAAAATATGGGTAAGAAAGAACACAAATTAGCTTTTGCTCTTGTCTGTAATTATTCTACTGATAAACATTTGAAATAACATTATACATAATTAAAGTGAAAACAATGGAATTACTTGCCCAGACATTCAAATGATAAACATTTGAAATAATATTATACATAATTAAAGGAAAAGCAATGGAATTATTTCCCAAAAAGAGAACCTGGGAATGTCTGCAGTCCAATCTGCACTTGTGACTCACTGAGAAAAATGCTTAGAGATTTGTTTAAGAACCTGTAATAGTCACCACTATTGTGATGCAGCAGGCTCAGCCTCCACCATCATTGCTGGTATCCCATGTAAACAGAATATTTGAGTCCTGGCTGCTCCACTTCCAATCCAGCTCCCTGCTAATCTGACTGAAAGACCAGTGGGAGATGGCCTGAGTATTTGGACCCTTCCTCCAATGTGGGAGACCTAGATGGAGTCTATGCTCCTGGCTTTGGTCTGGCCCAGTCTCAAACATTGTGGGCATTTGGGGAATGAAACAGTAGATGGAAGATATCTCTTTCTGTCTCTCTGTCTCTCCCAATCTCTGTAACTCTGCCTCTCAAATAAATAAATAAATCTTAAAAAATAAGAGATTTTCCAGCAGATTCTTTCTCCCACATATTCCTTATCGTATTCCTGAATGCAATTCAGCTTTTCAAAGGTATTAAGGACTCCATTACTCTAACAATTCAAAAACAAACTTAACTGATTTGTGTTTTAGCACTCAGTAACTCTTCCTCTTGCAGAATGCTAAGTGTTTACTTCATAGGTAGCACTAAAACACTGCTCAGTACAACTTCTATGTGATAATAAAGACTGTTTCAGACATCATGACCCCCAAAATGTAGCATATTGTGCTTAGTTTCAACTCAATTCATGTAACAAATATAGATTTTGCTATAGCAACAGAAAGAGACCAAACTGCAATATTGTAGATGACAGTAATGTTTCATAATCATGCCAAATTTATCATTCATTTCTGTATATTCCATGAGAACAAATTTTATGTTTATTTTTCCATTTTAAATTTTTTAAAGATTTACTTATTTATTTGAAAGTCAAGAGTTACACAGAGAGAGGAGAGGCAGAAAGAAAGAGGTCTTCCATCCACTGGTTCAGTCCCCAATTGGCCGCCATGGCTGGAGCTGCACCAATCTGAAGCCAGGAACCAGGAGCTTCTTCCAGGTCTCCCACATGGATGCAGGGGACCAATTGCCTGGGCCATCTTCCACTGCTTTCCCAGGCCATAGTATAGAGCTGAAACAGAAGTGGAGCAGCCGGGTCTCAAACCGGCACCCATATTGGATGCCGATGCTTGAGATCAGGGAGTTAACCCACTGAACCATAGAGCTGGCCCCATATTTTTCCACTTTAATTAACTAGTATGTTGGGGCTGGCACTGTGGCATAGTGGATAAAGCCGCTGCCTGCAGTGCTGGCATCCCATATTAGTGCCACTTCAAGTCCCGGTGGCTCACTTCCAATCCAACTCTCTGCTATGGCCTGGGAAAACAGTAGAAAATGACCTAAGTCCTTGGGCCCCTGCACCCGTGTGGGAAACCTAGAAGACGCTCTTCACTTCTGGCTATGGATCAGTGCAACTCCAGCCATTGTGGCAAACTGGGGAGTGAACCAGCAGATGGATGACTCTCTCTCACTCCCTCTGCCTCTCTGTAATTCTAACTTTCAAATAAATAAACAAATCTAAAAAAAAATAAATAAACTCACATTAAACACCTAAAATGAGTACTGACAAGCTGGGGAATAATTAAAAAAATACTTACAGATGATATATTAATTTTTTTCCTCTTAGAAACATGTGGAGGACACAGAATCATACCTGAGAGAGAAGATGAATGGAAGGAGTTCAAAGAAAACTCTGGAGGACAACTCTGTGGCATAATGGGTAAAGCTGCTGCCTGCAGTGCCAGCATTCTACATAGGTACTGGCTTGAGTCCTGGCTGCTCCATGTACAATCTAGTTTTCTGCTATGTTCTGAGAAAGCAGTGGAGCATGGTCCAAGTCCTTGGGCCACTACACCTGCATGGGAGACCCAGAAGCTCTTGGGTCTTGGCTTTGGATTTGCTCAGCTCTGGCCTTTGCAGTAATTTGGAGGGTGAGCCAGCAGATGGAATACCTTCTCTCTCTCTCTCTCTGCAACTCTTTCAATAAATGAAATCTTAAAAAAAAAAAACCCTCTGGTTTCCTTCTGCACTGAACAATGTAAGAAAAGAATATGATAGAATGAATAAAGAATAATGAATACATTAACCAAGGAAATATCAGCTTCACTGTGGAGGAATAAACCTGTAAAAATGGAAATATACAGGAAAATGCACCCACCTATATTAAGTAGCAGAGATTAAGCAGAAGTTATCATTGGTTTAATGAAAGCATTATCTACAAATTTTGTAAAATAATAATGTAAAAGTAAAAAGAAAATTTAAGAGTTTTCAAATAAATGAGGTTATCAAAGAGATAAACATTATGTTGTATTAAAGTTTATACTTAAGAAAGTTATTTATTTTGGACATTATTTTTCTATTAACACAAATGTACCACACAGGATTCCATATTTGTAAGAACACTAACATTTCTTGTTTACTTACATCTGAAATTCTATAGAAAGCATGCAACTTACAGTTTCAAATTTTTTTGGCCAAAAATGCATTGAAACAAATACACATAATGTATATAAAATGCAGTGCACTTTACCAGTAATGATTCCAAGTAGCACCTTTCCCTGTATTCATCCCTTCACAAAACCCTGGATTGGGGCTGGCACTGTGGCCTAGCAGGTAAAGCTGCCACCTGCAGCACGGGCATTGGGCACTGGTTCAATTCCCAGCTGCTCCACTTCTGATTCAGCTCTCTGCTATGGCCTGGGAAAGCAGCAGAAGATGGCATAAGTCCTTGGGCCCCTGCACCCATGTGGGAGACCCAGAAGAAGCTCCTGGTTCCTGGATTTGGATTGGGACAACTCTGGCCATTGCAGCCAACTGAGGAGTGAACCAGTGTATGGAAGACCTCACTCTCTCTGCCTTTCCCTCTCTCTGTGTGTAACTATTTCAAATAAATAAAACTTAAAAAAAAAGACCCTGAATTTCACCATTTCACTTGACTTACCCCATGAGATATCACTAAATGTAACAGAAATAGACAATTTGTTAAAAGATTTATTTATCTGAAAGAATTACACACAGAGAGAAGGAGAGGCAGAGAGAGAGAGAGAGAGAGAGAGAGAGAGGGGAAGAGAGGTCTTTGAACCACTAGTTCATTCCCCAGATGGCTGCAATGGCTGGAGCTGTGTAGATTCAAATATAGGAGCCAAGAGCTTCTTCCAGGTCTCCCACATAGGAGCAGGGGCCCAAGGACTTGAGCCATCTTCTACTGCTTTTCCAGGCCATAGCAAAGAGCTGGATCAGAAGTGGAGCAGCTGAGTCTTGAATTGGCGCCCATATCAGATGCTGGCACTGCAGGCAGTGGCTTTACCTGCTATGCCACAGCACCAGCCCCAGAAATAGATGATTTGTAAAGTATTTGCCTTCTCATATTTTCTTTTTTTGACAGTTATCTTCTGAAAAACCATGGGGCCTTCCGGTTGAAGAGATAGTATGTAGCCAAGATTCACTGCAAACCCCAGACACTTAAATGAAGCCTCAATCAGTTCCCCAAATGACTAAACTCATTTCCGCTCCCAGACTGATCATAGGAACTGCCCAGCTGAGCCAAGCCCATAAAACAGAGTCAGAACTGCAAATCAAATGGTTATTTGTTAAGCCATTGTGTTTTCTGATTTGTCCTACATCAAATGCTGATACATACCATTAAGTATGCAGGAAGTTGAATTACATGCAAACAATTCATACAATCTCAAATCCATAAAACAGGGCCAGCATTGTCACAAAGCAATTAAACCTGTCGTCTGCAATACAAGCACCCCATATGAGCACTGGTTCATGTTCTGGCTGTTCTGCTTTTGATCCAGCTTCCTGTTATGGCCTGAGAAAAGCAATGGAAGATGATCCAAATACTCGGGCAAATGCTACCAATGTGGGAGACCCAGATGAAGATCTTGTTCCTGGCCTCATTCTGTCCCAGCCCTGCTCAATGCAACCATCTGTGATGTGAACAAGCAGAAGGAAGATCTCTCTGGGTCTCTCTTCTATATACAAGATTTTCAAATAAATTTTTAAAAAACTTAGAAAAAGAGCCGGCGCCGTGGCTCAATAGGCTAATCCTCCACCTTGCGGCGCCGGCACACCGGGTTCTAGTCCCGGTTGGGGCGCCGGATTCTGTCCCGGTTGCCCCTCTTCCAGGCCAGCTCTCTGCTATGGCCAGGGAGTGCAGTGGAGGATGGCCCAGGTGCTTGGGCCCTGCACCCCATGGGAGACCAGGAAAAGCACCTGGCTCCTGGCTCCTGCCAGGATCAGCGCGGTGCGCCGGCTGCAGCGGCGGCCATTGGAGGGTGAACCAACGGCAAAGGAAGACCTTTCTCTCTGTCTCTCTCTCTCACTGTCCACTCTGCCTGTCAAAAAAAAAAAAAAAAAAAAAAAAAAAAAAAAAAAAAACTTAGAAAAAAAGCTCCTATAAACACAATCTTTACCTATCAATTAGACCTTAGGAAAGCTGCTGACTTTAAAAAAAAAAGTCCTGGGATTCATACAAATATATTATCTGGAGATCATAAGGTTGTTCTTCACATTTTGGCTTATATATGGTCATTGTGTTCTTTTGGTTTATATTTTAAGAAGCTTATTATCACATGAATCTGATTTAATATAATTTTACTATCTGAGAAGGCAGGATAAAGGTAAACAGTAATTTTCTGTAGTTGCTTGTATACTGCATACTGTTCAAGAAGAAATTACTGAAAGGATTACTGAAAGGGGGAAAATTTTTATGATATGCTTTTTGTTTTTTTTTCTAAAGATTTATTTATTTATTTGAAAGTCAAAGTTACACAGAGAGAGCATAGAGCATAGGCAGAGAGAGAGAGAGAGAGAGAGAGAGAGGTCTTCCATCTGATGGTTCACTCCACAAATGGCTGCAACAGCCACAGCTGCACCAATCCGAAGCCAGGAGCCAGGTCTCCCACGTGGGTGAAGGGCCCCAAGGACTTGAGCCATCTTCTACTGCTTTCCCAAGCCATAGCAAAGAGATGGATCAGAAGTGGAGCAGCCATGTTGAACCCATGCCCATATGGGTGGCAGGTGCTTCAGGCCAGGGCATTAACACACTGTGCCACAGCACCAGCCTCATGATATGCTTTTTGAAGTCACACACTCCAAACATAGCATTAGTAGCAAAAGGGAAGACATGCTCAGGGAAGTTTTCTAAAGCAGTACTATTTGAACTGGTGACAGTTTCTGAAACAGATCTGAAAAATAAATGATTTTTAATTAAGTGTGGCAAGACAGAGAACATTAGACAGAAGTTAGGGTGCTGGTATTTACAAATCATGTGACACTACACAAACCACTTTTCTCCGGAAATACAATTTGTTTCATCTTTTTACAGAGATCCTGGAAATACTTCCTTGAGCTACCAGGAAGAAGTCAGGGGGTAGTAGCATAGCCCAGGTTCTAAGTGTATGACAGACTAGGTTTCACAGACCTCCATTTGTAGAGATCCTGGTAGTGGAATTAAGTAATGGGCATGTGGTAGGAAGCAATGCAGATAGTGACTCTCAGATAGGAGAGATTATCCCTCTACCCCAGGCTGCACCCTTAAGACCACTGTCTTTCTAATCTATTCACAGCTGTCTTTTGAATGCTGATCCAGAACTTCTAGTACCACCAAGTCTTAAAAACTAATGGATGAGATAAGTTGATATCATGTACATCTTGTTCACTCTGGTCAGTATGATCTGTAACTGCTTGGACCATGCAACTAGGATCTTTACTTTTCAATGATTTCTTGTCTGTGCTTTGAGCCTTAGGTGTTGTCTCAGAGAGCATTAAGTTGTATTCTGTTAGAAAAAATTCCTATTTCTGGAGCTGCCTTCTTCAAATACCATAACAATTACTAAATTCCAAAGGAAAAGGGACTGTCCCCCAGTACCCAAACTTCCATTTCCGCCGGAAACTAGGTATTGTGTAAGTTCTGTAACCTCGAATGAGTAGTACTGGGCAGGCTATACAGTGAAGGAAACCAGAAACTTCACTTGAAGAAGATACACCAGAAACCCCATAAATACAATTGCAACACAGTGTAAGTAAGCCTGCACATCTCACAGTAAGGACATTTCACTAGTATTATTGCTACACTCATCTCAGAGATGAGTAAATAGTGGCAGAGGTGCAACCTACCTTCAACTCATATACAATTCAGCTCAAATGGTGTGAACACCCATCTCCACCCCACAGCCATCTTGTATGACACCAGTTGTCTACAGAAATTTTAGAACCCCTTTCTGTATACCTGGAGGCCCACTGGTCTTCTGTCAGACACATCTTTTTTTTAAGGATTTATTTTTATTTATTTGACAGGATACAAAGAAATGGAAAAATCTTCCATGCTCATGGATTGGAAGAATCAATATCATCAAAATGTCCATTCTGCCAAAAGCAATTTACAGATTCAATGCAATACCAATCAAGATTCCGAGACCTTCTTCTCAGATCTGGAAAAAATGATGCTGAAATTCGTATGGAGACACAGGAGACCTCGAATAGCTAAAGCAATCTTGTACAACAAAGACAAAGCTGGAGGCATCACAATACCACATTTCAGGACATACTACAGGGCAGTTGTAATCAAAACAGCATGGTACTGGTACAGAAACAGATGGATAGACCAATGGAACAGAATTGAAACACCAGAAATCAATCCAAACATCTACAGCCAACTCATATTTAATCAAGGATCCAAAACCAATCCCTGGAGCAAGGACAGTCTATTCAATAAATGGTGCTGGGAAAATTGGATTTCCACGTACAGAATCATGAAGCAAGACCCCTACCTTTCACCTTACACAAAAATCCACTCAACATGGATTAAAGACCTAAATCTACGACCTGACACCATCAAGTTACTAGAGAACATTGGAAAAACCCTGCAATATATAGGTACCGGCAATGACTTCTTGGAAAACACCCCAGAAGCACAGGCAGTCAAAGCCAAAATCAACTATTGGGATTGCATCAAATGGAGAAGTTTCTGTACTGCAAAAGAAACAGTCAGGAGAGTGAAGAGACAACTGACACAATGGGAAAAAATATTTGCAAACTATGCAACAGATAAAGGGTTAATAACCAGAATCTACAAAGAGATCAAGAAACTCCACAAAAACAAAACAAACAACCCACTGAAGAGATGGGCCAAGGACCTCAATAGACATTTTTCAAAAGAGGAAATCCAAATGGCCAACAGACACATGAAAAAATGTTCAAGATCACTAGGGAAATGCAAATCAAAACCACAATAAGGTTTCACCTCACCCCAGTTAGAATGGCTCACATGCAGAAATCTACCAACAACAGATGCTGGCGAGGATGTGGGGTAAAAGGGACACTAACCCACTGTTGGTGGGAATGCAAACTGGTTAAGCCACTATGGAAGTCAGTCTGGAGATTCCTCAGAAACCTGAATATAACCCTAGCATTCAACCCAGCCATCCCACTCCTTGGAATTTACCCAAAGGAAATGAAATTGGCAAACAAACAAGCTGTCTGCATATTAATGTTTATTGCAGCTCAATTAATAGTGGCTAAGACCTGGAACCAACCCAAATGCCCATCAACAGTAGACTGGATAAAGAAATTATGGGACATGTACTCTATCGAATACTATACAGCAGTCAAAAACAACGAAACCCGGTCATTTGCAACAAGATGGAGGAATTTGGAAAACATTATGCTGAGTGAATTAATCCAGTCCCAAAGGGACAAATATCATGTGTTCTCCCTGATTGGTGACAACTAACTGAGTACCAAGGGGGAAACTTGTTGAAATGAAATGGACACTATGAGCAACAGTGACTTGATGAGCTCTTGTCCCGACGATTGATGTACAATGTAATACTTTATGCATTTTAGTATTTTTTTTGTTCTAGTACCATTGGTTGAACTCTGTAATTAACACACAATTATTCTTAGGTGTTTAAATTTTAACTGAAAAGTGATCCCTGTTAGGAATTTGGAAAACATTAAGCTGAGTGAAATAAGCCAATCCCAAAGGGACAAATACCACTTGTTCTCCTTGATAGGTGACAACTAACTGAGCACCAAAAAGGAAACCTGTTAAAGTGAAATGAACACTAGGAGAAACAGTGACTTGATCAGCCCTCACCCTGACTGTTGTTGAGCAACTTGATATGTTATCCCTCTTAGTATTTTTTTTGTTTGTTCTACTTAATACTTTTGATTGAATACTGTAATCAATACACAATTCTTCTTAAGTGCTGAAACTTAACTGAAAAGTGATCACTGTTAAATGTAAGAGTGGGAATAAGAGAGGGAAGAAATGTGCAATTCGGGACATGCTCAAGCTGACTTACCTCAAACGGTAGAGTTAGAAACATACCAGGGGATTCCAATTCAATCCCATCAAGGTGACATGTACCAATGCCATCTCACTAGTCCCAGTGATCAATTTCTGTTCACAATTGATCATAATGATAGAACTAAGAACCAAAGGGATCACATAAACAAGACTAGTGTCTGCAAATACTAGCTGATAGAATAAAAAAGGGAGAGAATGATCCAACATGGGAAGTGAGATACACAGCAGACCCATAGAATGGCAGATGTCCTAAAGAGCACTCTGGCCTCAGAATCAGCCCTTAAGGCATTCGGATCTGGCTGAAATGCCCATGAGAGTATTTCAGGCATGGAAAGCCAAGATACTCTGGGGGAAAAAAAAAAAAACTAAATGAAAGATCTCCACGAGTGATATCCCAGTGGAAAGAACGGGTCATCAAAGAAGGAGGTACCTTTCTCTGAAGGGAGGAGAGAACTTCCACTTTGACCATGGCCTTGTCTAAATATGATCAGTGAACTCAGGGGGCTTCCATAGCCTTGGCAGCTCATGACAAGAACCTAGGGTGATTACTGAGGCCATAAACAAGAGGGTCAATTTGTTAAGTCAACAACAGGAGTCACTGTGCACTTACTCCTCATGTAGGATCTTTGTCCTTAATGTGCTGTACCTTGAGATTTAATGCTATAACTAGTACTCAAACAGTATTTTTCACTTTATGTTTCTGTGTGGGAGCAAACTGTTGAAATCTTTACTTATTGTATGCTAAACTGATCTTTTGTATATAAAGAGAATAGAAAGTGAATCTTGATGTGAATGTAAGGGGAGAGGGAGTGAGAAAGGGAAGCGTTGCGGGTTGGAGGGACGTTATGGGGGGGAAGCCATTGTAATCCATAAGCTGTACTTTGGAAATTTATATTCATTAAATAAATGTTTGAAAGCAAAAAAAAAAAAAACAAATAAAAAACAAAATAAAAAAGGATTTATTTTTATTTATTTGACAGGGAGAGTTACAGAGAGAGGTAGAGACAGAGAGAGAGGTCTTCCATCCACTGGTTCACTTTCTAGATGGACACAATGGAGCTGTGGCAATCTCAAGCCAGGAGGCAGGAGCTTCTTCTGGTTCTCCCATGTGGATGCAGGGGCCCAAGGACTTGGGTTATCTGCTACAGCTATACCAGGCCATAGCAGAGAGCTTGATTTGAAGAAGAGCAGCCAGGATTAGAACCAGCTCCCATATGGGATGCTGGTGCTTCAGACCAGGGTGTTAATCTGCTGATCCATAGTGCCAGCTCCTCATCTTCTGACAAAAAAAAAAAAATCCTTGAAAATACAACATTATTCATCCCTTCTATGGCTTTGGAACTGAGGATCTACCACTGGTATCCCTTCCTGAACCAGCCAAGGTCTACAGGGTATACTTGAATCAGAGATTATAATGTCCCCGATCTACAACTGCACCTATGCCACCAAGAGACAGGAACCTGTCCTGCTCTCCAAGGTTCCTTTTACCCCCACACTAACATTCACAGACATAGAAACCAGTCACACCATTCTTGAGCAATATGAGGACAGCCTCAGGGCCAGAAATTCTGTAAAGATGGTGGGAGTGGTTGCAATGGCATGTGCTGAGAAGGAAAACAAAGGAGACTTCCCATCATCTTTTCCCATTGACATCATGGGCAGATGAAGCTACCTTCCCTGTAAAACAGTGCACACTTCCATTAGGAAGAAATTTGCTGGAAACATAACTGATGCCTCTTAATAGATAAATGACCTATTTTAACTATTACAAAAGTGGCAAATGTGTTTTGCTCAAAGCTTTTTCAACAGCTCCCTAGTCTAGTTTACCTTCACTTTGAAAAGACACTTCTTCTAGGGTATACATGAGCATTTCATTAACTTTGCCATCAAACACAATTTTTGCAAAGAATTTAATTGTACCCACCTTTTTTCAGGAGCACAAGAATACATCACATTGATGACTTCCTCCCTGAATGAGACTATTTGACACACTTGTGAAGTACATACAATGCTAATACCTTTTAGTCCTTCCTGGGTTTTGGTGCAATGCATGCCTCATTTAAAAAATTGTCATGGATGCTACAAATCAGCCCAGCTTAAATGGCCCCCCTTCCAATGAAAAGCGCTAAAATTCAGTCAAATTAAATTCTGTACGCACTACCATTAGTGCTCTCAGTGACTTCTTCACTTGTGGAGCTCATATGCCTTCTAAATTCTTTGGACCATTTATGATATCCATTACTTCTCAAGGGCTGTGATGAAAGAAATAACCTCTCTTGGAACCTTGCTATGTGCCAATAAAATTAGATGGACGGCTATTAACTGTGCTATACTGCAGGGGGCTCCAATCAAAAAGGAAACAAAGTTGCTAAGCCTTTGCTCAACAAGGCCACTAAGCCTTTGCGTGAGTTTGCTGCACTTCTGCATCCCAGTGACTCAGCGTTTCCAACAATTCAAGATGGCCCCCATGGGAGTTACCTAGCCTGACTGGAGACTTCCATATTCATGAACAGTATGTGTCCTCGGCTGTGATTGGCCCTTGAGGGCATGCCCGGCTCCTGTCCTGCCTTACCTTTCAGCTGGTTGGTTCAGTGCCCTTGTGACCTGGACAGCCCCCTTTCTGTGTCTATAAAAGCTCTTCCCCTCCTAATAAAGAACCTGGCTGTGCCCTGGGCATTGGCTGATCTCCTGGCTCTGGTGTGTTTCCTTTGCCATCAACACTCATCATCCTGCTCAGCCCCCAAGCTCCCCAGGCTGGCCCTGAGGAGTCCTATCAGACCTGCTGCCCCGTGACGAGCAGCACTATACTGGAAAAACAGTCACCTACACACCATGAGCCTGTGATTCTACAAACCTTGTTGTCTAGTAGGACTTTGGCCATGGATATATAACAGTAAAACATAAGGATGGCTACTAAGGCCTCCTTAATAAATGATGGACCCAAAACTTGGCATACTCCATTTGGCAAAGGGGATGGTTTCCAATGTCTACTGTCTATGTCCAGATGTCAGGGTACTGCAGGAGGTCACTATTTAACAATAAAAAAGAAAAACCATTTAAGTTCAGCTGGACATCATTCTGCTGACTGTTGATCTCATTAGTATTAATCTGGATCCTTCACTAGTGACAATCCAGAGACCCAAAGTAGTCACAGCCATTATCTGCTAACAAAAGCTTAAACCAAGAGTTATGGATTAATATCTATTATAACACAATTCCTCAGAACCCATCTAGTCCAAATCTTGAGAGTTGGAAGCTGTTATACTTGGCCCACCCATAAATAGGACGTTAATTGTGCCAGATGAGTTCTATATCCTTGTACTGCAAGGAGGATGTCACAGATATTGATGCTCCAAACTTATCCAGCTCCCTGCTAATGTGCCTGGGAAAGCAGCAAAGGATTGCCCAAATGCTTGGGCCCCTGAACCATGTGATATCTGGAAGAAGCTCCTATCTTACAAGATCAGCCTGGTTTAGCCACAGTCATTGCAGCCATTTTGGAGGAGAACAAACCAGAAGGAAGATCAATCTCTCCCTTTCTCACTCTAACACTACCTTTCAAATATATAAATAAATCTTTTAAATGTAATCATTTCAATAGATTCCTCAGTGCTCAATCATAATGACTTTTACTATCTTAAGGACATTTTCATTTCTTTTTTAAAGATTTGTTTATTTGAAAGGCAGAGAGGGAGCTGGTGTTGTGCTGCAGTATGCAAAGCTGCCATCTATTATACTGGCACCCCATATAGTCACCAGTTCAAGTCCCATTTGTTCCACTTCTGATTTAGCTTCATGCTAATGGTCTGATAAAGAGTGGAAGATGGCCCAAGTACTTGGGCTCCTGTGACCCCCATGGGTGCCTCAGAAGAAGCTCCTGGTTTCAACCTGGCCCTACTGTTTCAACTGGCCATTGGAGCCACCAGAGGAGTGAACCAGATGATGGAAGATCTCCCTATGTCTCTCTCTTTAACAGTGACTTTCAAATAAAGAAGTTATTAACTTTTAAAATGATTTAAAAAGGGCAGAGAAACACACAGAAAGTGGGTGGGGAGATTGAGGCAGAGAGGTCTTCCATATGTTGGTTCACTCTCTAAATGTCTGCAACAGCTATGGCTGACCAGGTTCTCAGGTCCCCTAATAAGTAGTAGATCTTGCACTTAGGTGAAAGGAACTAAAGAATTTGAGCCACTACCCCATGCTTCCCAGAGATATTAAGCAGGAAACTGGTTTGGAAGTGTAACACTGAAAACTTAGATGAGCACTGCAATATAGAATGTGGGCATCACATGCAATGATCAACAAATTAGAAAACCAAGAAGAAATCAAGACACATACTAGATAACAAAATTGAGTCATGAATACATATAAAAAACCTAAACAAACCAAAAACCAAGACAGAGATTGAATCAGTAACAAAAACCCTCCAAAGAAAAGCCCAAGACCAGAAAATTTCACTGCTAAATTCTACCAGACTTTTAAAGTGGAACTAATTCCAATTCTTCTTAAGCTATTCAAAACAATTGAAAGAGAAGAGTATTCCCAAACTCCTTCTATTTGGCTAGTGTCACCTTATTTTCTAAACCAGAAAATAATACAATAGAAGAGAATTAAAGAACAATATCTATGATAACCACAAATGCAAAAATTCTCAACAAAATACTAGCTAATAAAATCCAACAACAGATCATAAAGATAATTTACCTGGACCAAGTGGAATGTACCCCTGGTATGTAGGGATAGTTCAACATATGCAAATCAATAAATGTAATATGTGACACTAGTAAACTAAAGAATAAAAACCAAATGATGATCTCAATAGATGAAGAGAAAGTATTTGATAAAAAACAACCTTTCATTATAAAAACCTTAAGCAAGTTGGGAATAGAAGAAACATTCCTTATCACAATCAAGGCAATATATGACAAATCTTCAACCAACATCTTATTGAATGGGAAATCGTGGAAGCATTTCCACTAATATCTGAAACCAAAGTTGCCTTCCTTCACCCGAATTTGTTGTGTTAAAAAAATAAATACAGAGATTCTTTTAAAATAAAACTTAAAAAAGTATAGGCTTACATTAAATAAGATGTATCTAAACATCATAAAATGCTGTTATTTTAATACAAAAGATACATAAGCATATGTTTTAAACATAAATAACTGATTATAAAAGCTTGTGTTTACTCAAATACACTCGTGAAAAAAAAATTACAATTTATCCATAAAATAATTTAGAATTTCCTAACAGTATCTAACTTAAATAATGAAGTAAAACATACTAAAACTTCTTTTGTTTGTGTGAATTTAATTACAGTACCTTAGATTAGCATTTTCCATCCAAAAGATGATTAAAAGTTTTGAAAGGGAGATTGTGGTGGAATGAGAAGGCCATGCCAAGGTGGCTGCTGGCAAGTGAGTGTCAGTTACTCAGGATGGCTTTGAAACCCACCTGGCAATGGAGCCTGCCTGGCAACAGGCTGTAATTGGTTGGGCATAGACCGCCCTTTGACTGGATTGGCTGGTCTTGGCTATGTAAGCTGTTGTACCAACTGAAATAAATGAGTTTTCCAGCTGCTTGCCTCAAGCCTGCTTTCACCCGACTCCCAGGGTCTGTGTGGTGACTCCATACCTCTTGCTCCCACCACGCTCCTCCTCTTAGAAATGAATCCAATGCAACATTGTAAAGAAATCAACTGCAACATCTGGCGCACCAACATGACTGAGAAAGAGACAGGGTGTCGGACTCGACAAGGTCCCCCCTGGATTTCGGCAAGAAGGCCCCTTGGTGTTTTGTGTGCTGTTCGGTTCTGTGAGGGTGAGCACAGAACCCCCTCCTATGCCCCTTTCCTTGTCCTTGTCCTTGATTTAAGTGACCCCAGGTTAGGCACACACTGCCCAGAAGCGTACGTCGCTTCATGGCTCCTCCTTTTACTTTTGGTTCACCCGGCGAATTCACATAAGGGACTGATCATCCCAGAATTTGGAACCAAGTCATCTTCCCTCACTCGAGAGAGGTGACACTCCAGAGATACCATGTGGGCATACAGCCTTGACATAACTAGTCAAGGAAGTCCCCCACTAAGCACAGGACATACTTATGATCTGATACACCACCATCTGTTTGTCTAACGTAGGGAAACCTGCAAAATGCCATCAACAGCTGAGGTGCTAGGAATTTGCTTTGTTATGGCAGCAGTGCTGTATGTGTCTTTCATTTGGCTAGAGTTGGCATGCCATGCCGCTCTTAAGTGCTCAGACATGGGAAAGATACCCCCCTCTCAGAAGCACACACAGATTACTAACCATAGTGAATCTGTGAGTGATAAGAGCCTGATACTCCAGGTCCCTGTCTCACAGACAACTGTTGATGACTTAGGGAGACAGAACTCTGACAGTGAAAATGACAGTGTGGCAAACAAAGTAGCAAACAATGTAGCAAAGCCTAGTAAGCCACCCCCACATACCTGTGGGATGCACTTAGAGAACTCTAGACAATAACTCATGCAAGGTGATCCCATCCACACCCAGTGAGGATCCCCACATTTATGGCAGTCCTCGGGCACCCCAGGCTCTCAGGGCAGCTGCTAGACCCCATGCCACCTGCATGTTTGCCGTTAATGTTGAAGTGTACGAATTCAGGCCCTGGATTCCAATGCCTGTAAAAAGGCTTCTACTAACGAATGGTCAAGAATATGCTTGTGTCTTTCCAGAGAATGCGGAACAGCCTATTTGGGTAACAGCCAGAAACATCAAGCCTGCAACTGACAGCCATCAAGAACCAGCTGAACAAGACTGAGAGTCCACCTTGTTAGGAGACGCACCTGCCCTATCATCCTACCCTGAGAAATGGCCCATAGCCACATCCGTTACTATTTTATACCCCACTAGCTCTCATCAGTCACTCAAATGGCCCACAGCCTGTGTGTGGTCATGCCATTCCTGATAACCATTATTCCTCATTCCTACCCCTATCTGAGCAAGCAATCCTGTGGTCTCTCAATTTGAGCACTGGTTAGTCAATGATGGGTAAGATCCCCTGGGGGACAACCTAAGACAGGCACAGCTGTGTACGGAGACCAAATGGAAATGGGGTCAACAATGGTATGGCCAAGAATCTTGCCTCCCATTGCTCAAAAATAAATGAAAAGGGGGAAATGTGGTGGAATGAGAAGGCCATGCCAAGGTGGCCTCTGGCAAGTGAGCATCAGTTACTCAGGAATGGCTTTGAAACCCACCTGGCAATGGAGCCTGCCTGGCAACTGGCTGTGATTGGATGGCTTTGAATCCCACCTGGCAATGGAGCCTGCCTAGCAACTGGCTATGATTGCATGGCTTTGGAAACTGCCTGGCAACAGGCTGTGATTGGTTGGGCATAGACCGCCCCTTGACTGAATTGGTTGGTCTTGGCTATATAAGCTGTTGTACCAACTGAAATAAACAAGTCTGCCGGCTGCTCGCCTCAAGCCTGCTTTCACCTGACTCCCGGGGTCTGTGTGGTGACTCCATGCCTCTTACCCCCACCACACTCCTCCTCTCAGAAACAAATCCACTGCAACATTGTTGAGAAATCAACAGGAGATAAACTCTATGAGGTTGGTAGATTTTTCTGTTCTAAATTATTCATGTACTTGGGGCTGGTGTTGCGGTGCAGTAGGTTAATCCTCTGCCTGTGGTGCCAGCATCCTGTATGGGTGCCAATTCTAGTCCCAGCTGCCCCTCCTCCAATCCAGTTCTCTGATATGGAATGGGAAAGCAGTGGAAAATGACCCAAGTGGTTGGGTCCCTGCACCCACATGGGAGACCAGAAAGAAGCACCTGGCTCCTGGCTTTAGATTGGTGCAGCTCTGACCATTGCAGCCATCAGGGAAGTGAACCAACAGAAGGAAGACCTTTCTCTCAGTCTCTCCTTCACTCTGTCTACAATTGACCTCTCAAATAAATAAAGAAAATCTTAAAAAATATACTCATTGTATACCCATATTAATTACAACCTCTTATTTTAGAAAAATGAGGGTTAATGGTTTATGACTTCTGCTAGTCTGTGATTGTTACAAAGTAAAACTTCTAGTCAAGGTATGAATTTGTAAATTCCTTATCTGCAATTAACTTATTGTAACAAAAATTGTGGCACTGAGTTAATAGTCCTTAAATAAATACAAATTAGGAGGATATTTAGCTACTTAAGAACACCTGGCTACCAAAATTATTCAGATACAGACAAGATAAGATTCCTGAGGTAACCAGATGCTGAATTTTTGGTTTTTTATTTACATGTCTCACTGTCACAGGCTGAACAGCAACAGAACACAGTATGAGAATGATGAGCACTCCTCTAATTCTACAGACATGTGTGTCCTTTCAGGACTTCATTGGCCTAACTGTAGATGTTAACAATGTAAGCCCTTTTAAGAAACTAGTAATAGAAAATAATCTAAGAACAAAAGAGAACTCCAAAAGAAATCAGACATCATCTTCTCATAAATATATGAAGAGTAAAAGACTCGGGAATAAATGTTTCTGTTTTCAAGAGAATTGTGGGGCCAGCACCATGGTTAATCCTCCACCTCCAGCACCGGCATCCCATATGGGCACCGGTTCTAGTCCCAGCTTCTCCTCTTTCAATTCAGCTCTCTGCTATGGCCTGGAAAAGCAGTATAAGATGGCCCAAGTGCTTGGCCTTTGCAACCATGCAAGACTGGGAAGAAGCACCTGACTCCTGGCTTTGGATTGAGCAGCTCTGGCTGTTGCAGTCATTTGGGGAGTGAATCAATGGATGGAAGACCTTTTTCTCTGTCTCTACCTTTCACTGTCTATAACTCTACCTCTCAAATCAATAAATAAAATCTTTCAAAAAATCTGTTAAAGTGAATTGCAACCACTATTGTATGTTTTCTTTTGCAACTTCAAGTGGACATAGCTCATAAAATAAAATGAATCATGGTTCCATAAACACTAAAGCATATCATAGACAATTGGTACCAATGAATAGCTTCTTTCATAGTCTCTCTATATAAATAATTAATAAACCAATTATTTTCTTCCTACTCTGCAAAGCCAGTCAATGCAATTGATTTCAAATTTAGAATTTTCAAATCACCCAGAAATGCACAATGTTAATGTTTTTGGATCTTTATAAGAGCACAAAATATCAATTTTTAATTCTTGCACTTTTCAACATTAGAGTACTAAGACATTAAATGGTATTTTTTCTTTCTAACCCATATAAGACTAACAACGTGCAGAAAAAATATGAGGATTTTTGTTATGTAGATAAATAATTGTGCTTTGCCTAGAATCATGCTTCAACTATGGTTATTTTTCCTCTCCACTGAAGCCAGGAAGAAGAGAGTCCTGTGAAACTAATAAAACGCCCCTGGTGTTCTTAAATGGTTACTTTTTGGACAGGAACTTCCAAGAAACAACACCACAGTCATAATGAACTTTTCTGTGGTTGGAATCTTCTCTTTGCTTTCAGGAGACCAAGAGAGGCCACCTGGAGATCTCAGGGGACGGCCACGTGGGACTAGAGAGGCATGCATCTCCTCTGGAAGCAGTTGTGTCTGTGAAATTTTTTGCTCATTGTAAACTTGACAGGTCTCTATCCATTGATAAAGAAGAGACTCATCACAAAAATTAGTAATGCAGAAAAAATCATTGAAATATCATTTTTTTTTCTGCCACAGGCAAGTGGAACAATAGGTGTCACAGTAAAACAAACAGACTGTAAAGAGTCTATCCAATATCGCTGGCTCTCCTCACATTCTAAGGACAGACCTTGGAGAACTTCCAGCTGCCTCTTCCAGAAAGGTAAATCAATAAATAAATTGTTAATAAAAAGAAAAAGGAGGTAACTTTTTTTCTGTATTTCTGTTTAGGATTCCTGTCTTTTAATCAATATCTCATGATTTTTATTCCTTTTTCCTTCTTTGAAATTGGGGTAGGAGTAGGCAAAAACATGCATGAAAGAAAGGAAAAAAGCTTAAAGTACTAGATTGTAAAGTAGGAACAAATGGACAGGAAGGTTGGAAGTGAAGGGGTAAAAACTAGGTTAGGGAAAAAAGCCAGCGTATTAAATCCTTAAAAAGAGAAAGGAAGAAAGGAGGAGGAAATAGAGAAGTGTGGTTAGTTCTTCTGGAATTAAATTCTTATGCAATCTGTTCTCTTTGTATTAATAAAAATAAAAATATTTATCAATTGAAAATTCATTCCTTTATTGAATCACTACTGCCTCATTCCAACACTCTATAAAAACAGAACCCAAAGGCAGGCATAGGTTGCAGGGTGGGGCACAGTGCAAGTGGCAGTGACAGCCCAATTTCTCTAATATCAAATTCTGCACCACAATTTCTAATCCAGCAAAGTTCTACACATCACCCAGAATCAATTTCATAAAATAAACCACTTAGGGTGAAAGCTCAGAGAAAATAAATGTCCCCATTATCCTTTGCCTGTGAAGCACTCATAAAAATTAGCATGCTGCTAAAGAAAATGAGATGATGGCCAAGCTATGTATAAAGAACACAGGGATGCAAAGTCAGGAGGCAGTTTGGTGTTTTATGAGCACCCAAAGTGAACTGCAGATGACGGAAGGGGATGCATTACAGAATGGGAGCTAAGTAGGTTGCCCAGCTAACAGTGATGACCAAGCCTTTAACCTGAGATTGATAAGTATTTGTGAAGTGTACTCATTTGAGTTCTACCTATAACAACAGTAATTACTTTTTCCTTAGGACTCAAGGCAAAACACATTTTTTCCCCAATTTTTATGTTTTTCATTTTATTTGAAAGGTAGGGGAAGATGGAGAGGGAGAGAGATTTCTTCCATTTTCTGGTACATCCCCAAATACTCACAACAGCAGGCAATGTTCAGCCAGAAGCCAGGATCCTGGAACTCTATCTAGGCCTGGGTGAGTTCAGTTGATTCTGAGGACACACAGTCTTCAGTGACACCTGTCTTTATAAAGACACAGCTCAATACAAAATAAAGCTCCCTACTCAGGACTTTTGAGATCCAAGGGAAAACTTTCAAGTATTTTGAAGATGAATGCAAAACAGAAATCTGAAGACTTCTATGAGCCAATAAGTTCCCTGCCTACCTGAGAATCAGCCTGGTCACCAGGGAGATCAAGGGAAGAGGACCAAGCAAAGCCATTTGGGACCTGTGCCCAGAATCTTATCTCTTGAGTGAGCATAAAGGCAGCCCAGTCATTGGTCATTGGCAGTTTTGGACCACCTTAATCCTGAAGTGGGTACACAAACTAGTCAACTCCAATTTGGACTAAGTTATCAGACTGGGAGTCTGGTCAAAGATTGTCACCCATTAAGGAATCTGGACACAGGAATGGCCAAAATGAACCATTAGGAGATGCACACAATAGGAGTCAGAGAACTAAGTGGGTAATAAATGCACAGATCCTAGACCAAGGCAACAGACAATGCCAACCTTCTCTTTTGTTGTAAAATTTTCTTATTTTATCTTAAAGGCCTTGAGAAACAGATCTGTAGACATCTCATGTGTAAGACAAACATGGATCATTCATAATTGGCCTATAAATATTAGCATTCTTTCCCTGATCAATGAGCCTCAGGAACTAGCTCAGGGAGGGGCAAATAAAGGGAATCACTTGAGTCTCATTGGGAAAATAAAGGGAATCACTTGAGTCTCATTTCTAGGGAAGTATACATGAACTGCTTCTTACAAAACATTTCTCCAATTTTCCAGGAGAAATACATCAACTCTGAAAAGGCTATTTTTTTTTTCTTCCATAGAGTCCAATACCTGTCTTGGGAATCACCTGTGATGTGAAATAGATGGATAAGAAAGCCAATTGGAATCAGCTACTAGAAGACAAGATACTTTACCCAAGTAACTATATTTCACTCTACAGAAAAATGCAAACTGAATCACAAAGAACTACAGTGGATCAATCCCCTGGTTTAAGCAAAGGGCATATTTGTATTACTCCATATATGCAGGCCTCTTTCTGTTGTACTATCATGTGGACTATCTGCATAGGGACACAGAGTGAGGGGGAGGCTGCAGCAGTAAAAATGGTCAATGTTTCAATTATAAAACTGATTTTTAGTTATCACAAATTCAGTCATAAAAATTCTGCTCTAAGCAAGACACACATAAAGCCAAGCTCATCCCTTTCTCAACAAATATTTAATGCTAACTGCATATTTAAGAGTATACTCTTGCATTTAATTACAGTACTTCTCTACATCTTATTTTTTAAGATTTTATTTATTTGAGAGGTAGAATTATAGACAGTGAGAGGAAGAGACAGAGATAACCAGATCTGCTGGTTCACTCCCCAAATGGCTATAACACGTGGAGCTGCATTGATCTGAAGCCAGGAGCCAGGAGCTTCTTCTCTGTCCCCTCCTTGGGTACAGGGACATAAGCACTTGAGCCATCTTCTACTGTTTTCCCAGGTCATAGTCATAGCTGAGAGCTGGATCAGAAGAGGAGCAGCTGGGACTAGAATCGGTGCCCATATGGGGTACCAGTGCCACAGGCAGAGGATTAAACTATAGTACCAGCACCTCTACATCTTATAAGCACATCTTATTTGTAAGAAAAAAACTGGAAAGTGAGTCAAGTATATCACAAATTATGTTAGAAATTATCTCTAATTACAAAAAAAAAAGGAAAACCCTATAATAGACATCTGCACAAATGACCTTTGTCCTATTATTTTATCCTTTGGAATACTTTTCAAGATTTCTTCTGGCCTTCTCGCCTTCCTTTGTTCCTCATACCCTTTCAATATCACTGCCTCTCTGTCCCTGCAGCTCTCTCCGTTTGGAAGCAGTCTTGTAGATTGTCAATCATTATTTCAAAATGTTTTGTATCAAGGGCCTGAATGGCCTTCTAATATCCCTTAAATATGTATTTCCATAAAACAGACAATAGAGGATCTGGTACTGTGTCCTAGCAAGAAAAGCTGCTGCCTGCATTGCCGGCATCCCATACAGGTGCTGCTTTGAGTCTTGACTGCTCCATTTCTGATCCAGCTCTCTTCTAAGGTCTGGGGAAGCAGTAGGAGATGGTCCAAGTCCTTGGGCCCCTCCGCCCATGTGGGATAACTGGAAGAATCTCCTGGCTCTTGGCTTCAGTTTGGCATAGCTCCAGCCATTGCAGCCTACTGGGGAGTAAAACAGAAGATGGAAGGTCTTTCTCCCTCCCTCTCTCTCTCTCTGCCTCTGCTTCTCTCTAACTCTTCCTTTCAAATAAAAATAATAATAATAAAAAGACAGTAGAGCATACTGGGAAATCCATTGCCTGTAATGCTGGTATTCCATATTGTGCATGAGTTCATGTCCCACCTGCTCTATTTCTGATCCAGCTCCTTCATGTGCCTAGGAAAGCTGCAAAGGATGGTGCCTGTGCTCCTACTCCCACATGGGAAATGTGGAAGAAGATACTGGCTCCTGACTTTAATCCAGTCCAACCCCAGCTGTTGTGGCCACTAGGGGTGTGAAACAGTGGATAAATGAGTTATGTCTCTCTCTCTCTTTGTAACTCTGCCTTTCACATAAATAAATATTTTTTAATTTTTAAAAAAATATAACAAATAGCCCTAAATATCCTGACTCATCTTGACATGTACAGGAGCCAAGAAAGTTGCAGCTGACTTTATGTGGTGCCTCCTCAATCTGTTCCATAAGAAAAAAAATATTTGTTTCTTTTGCTATCCAAGCACCCAAATCCAAAAGAAATAATACTACCCAGTACAGCTCTGTTTAAGGCTGCTCCTGCACTGAAGCAAACTAAAGGAGCAAGGGGCCCAAACTCTGTGTGGCAGGGTGGCAGTCCCCTCCTCACTCTGCATCTGAGTTTCCGGTCAGAGAGGGAAACAAAGGCAACTCCAGATACTGCAGTGGTACACAAACAGCCTCAATCACAGACACGCCTTGTGTGTGTGCAACAGAAGGAGAGCATGGAACACTATGTAAGAGAGGAATACATTAAACAAAAGAAGGAAAGGATGTGAATGGACATAGCTAAGAATTTCTCCACACTGCTGATCATGATCTCAAGGATGTCCAGGACAGAATTCCATTTCACTTTGGAAAACCCACTCCATAAATTTTTCTCCACCTAGGTGTATTCTTCTGTGAGGAATCTGTCTTCCTGTGAGATGGTACCACCACAGACTGAAAACCAGTCAAAAAGCAGAGTGATGGCTTTAATTCTCAGAGGTGAATGGACAACCACATCTATGAATTCTGCCTTGAAAAATAAGCTTCCTTCTGCTCTAGGAATCTGATGTAGGTTTGGGCTAAAATGAGAAACACAGAGACCAGTTGGGTCTGTTAGGTGAGAAGAAAGGAAGCTTGATTTCCAGTTGTTACTTTGTAGCATGTTAGTTTTGAGAGGATTTCATTTTCCACTTCTATTAGAAGAAATGGAAAGGTAGAACCAGTGCCAGCCTAACACACGACAGCTTTAGCCACTGATGACATCACAGCTTGCTGCCCAAAAGTGGCAGCCAAAATAACTCAACAAATGAGAACCAAAATAAAACAGAAGAGTCTAACATAATACCAACATTTATTCAGCAGATATCACCAAGATCTTGACAGACAAGTCATCAGAAGGATAAAGGGTGGGGCTGGCTTTGTGGCACAGTGGATTAAGCCACCACCAAATAAAATTCTGGGATCCAATGTGTGTCCATCCTTTAAAGATGATTTACTTATTTGAAAGTCAGAGTTTTGGGGGCCAGTGCTGTGGCACAGCTGGTTGAGGCCCTGGCCTGCATCCCATATGGTCCCTGGTCCAGGTCTTGGCTGCTCCACATCCAATCCAGCTCCCTGCTAATGTGCTTTGGAAAGTGGCACAGTATGGCCAAAGTCCTTGGTACCTTATATCCACATGGGAGACCTGGAAGAAGCTAGTGGCTCCTGACTTCATAATAGCTCATATCTGGCCACTGTGGCCATTTGGGGAGTGAACCAGCAGATTGAAGACCTCTATCTGTCTCCACCTCTGTCAGTAAATCTGTCAATTAAATAAAATAATTTTTTTAAAAATCAGAGGTATGGAGAGGACAGTTAGATGGGGTGGCATTGTGGATTAGCATAAAGCTGCTGCCTGCAATGCTGGCATCTCATAGAGGCACCAGTTCATGTCTTGGCTGCTCCACTTCTGATCCAGCTCTCTGCTAGTGGCCTTGGAAAAGAAGAAGATGGTCTGATACTTGGGTCCTTGCCACCCATGTGGGAGACCTGGATGAAGCTCTTGGTGCCTGACTTGGGCCTGGCCCAGTCCTGGTCATTGCAGCCATCTAGGGAGTAGACCAGCATATTGAAAATCTCTTCTTATTTTCTCCCTTTCTCTATCTCTGCCTTGCAAATAAATAAATAAAAGCTAAAAAGGAGAGATCTTCCATCTGAGATGGCTGCAATGGCCAGGGCTGAACCACACAGAAACCAGGAGCCAGGCACTTCATCTGGGTCTCCCACATGCGTTAAAATGGCCCAAACACTTGAGTCATCCTCTATTGCTTTTCTTGGGCCTTTAGCAGGGAGCTAGATTAGAAGTGGAGCAATTGGGACATGAACAGCTGCCCATATGGGAAGCTGGCATTGCAGATGGTGGCCTTCCCCATTGTGCCACAATGCCAGCCTCATGAGTGCCAGTTTGAGTCACAGCTTTGTTTGTTATATAGTTTTTTTTATTTATTTAATAAATGTGAATTTACAAAGTGCAACTTGTGTATTGTGGCTTCCCCCCCCCAACCTCCCTCCCTTCCGTGGCCCTCCCCTCTCCCACTCCCTCTCCCATCCTGCCCTTCATCGAGTTTTGTTTTCAATTACCTTCATATACTGAAGATCAACTTAGCATATACTAAGCAAGGCCAAATCCTACTTTGAAGGCCACAGAGCCCTGCTCAGCTGGAACTATGATGGGATATAGCAGAAGGCCCACCTGGAAGGCATTCTTTGACCCACCCTAAGTGAGAACAGGGCTGATTTAAATATAGAGAATGGAACTCCTTCCTTAGGCATGCTCTCAACTGCCCAGCTTGTGCTGTTCCTCATCCAGTGTACTTTAAGGAGAATTTGAGTGAGGCAGCCTGTGGGACTGGCCGAGCATCGGGAGACTGGGAAGCGGTGGTGGGAGACACAACACCTGGGCTCCAGCCTTGACTCTGCCGGAGAAGCTCCCAGGATCACTGAGAACCAAGTGATCAATGTCTGGGAGCTGCCACCCACCATTGCACCCTCCCCTCTCCCACACACGCATAGATGCCCCTTCTGTTCTCCATACTTGCCGTGGAAAATCTCAGGAGCACATCCCCTTTCTTCAGGACACCTGGAGAGCAAAGCGGAGAGTGTGGAACAGGAGAAGTCACTGGAACTTGGGGCCCACGGTGGCAGATGCAGAGGCACAGAAGCAGTGGGTGGCAGGTCTGGGGTGTGTGCTCCCGAACCGCCTGCAATTGCACTTGCAGAGCAAGACTCCCCAGGGAATGTGGGAGAAGGAGCAGCGCGGCCTCTCAGAGACCTCTCTGATCGGTAAATGAACTTCATCTGTTCCCAGCCCCGAGCCACAGGGAAAGGCACGCATGCGCACGTTCTCCCACAAGCACACGCACAGGTGTTCAGAGCAGGAAAACGTTAAACACCGGGTGACTCTGGAAAATGGAGTCCAGGCCAGGGCATTCCTAGATAGACTTACTGACCACTCCTAGGGCTTCACTGTGTGGTGGGCGGAGACAGGCTGGGAACCAGAGAGCATTTTCTTTTGTTTACATCCCTCCTTCCATTCCTTCCCACCCCAGATCTCAAGGGTCAGCTGCTGTTCTTCCTTTCTTGAACAAAATCTTAAGAAGTGACAGCTACTGCTGCTGAGTCCCAAATCTGGTTCCCTCACACACGCTGTTTCCCTCAGAAAAATCCCCCTGCTGCTTTATTCCTGGACAGCTTCTCTCAAGTAATGAATGACAAGGATTTCAATGTAACTCTTAGCACAGGTGTACACGGCATAGTTTAACATCTAGATTTGAGGATACAATTTTTATTTGTGTCTTGTTGATGTTTGTTGTTCTTTTCAAAGCATTTTACACCACCCTCTAATTCACCAAGTACAAAAAAAATCAGAAGAACTGGATACAGGACTAACATTGCCAAGCATCTTCTAGGGGCCAGATTAACAAAGTAAATGCCTTGCTTTGTATCATTTATACCTTAGATTAATTCTGGAGACAGTATTATAAATTTACAAAGAGAAAGCTGAGGTGGAAAGAGTTTAGAATTGAATTTGCCCATGCAAATATGGTTAAAAAGTCTAGGTTAAAGGCCAACCAAAGTGAAATATTGGTTTAAGAAATCTTTCACGGCCAGCACTGTGGCATAGTAAGCTAAACCTCTGCCTTCAGCACCAGCATTCTATATGAGTGCTGGTTCAAGTCCCTGCTGCTCCACTTCCAATCCAGCTTTCTGCTATAGCCTGGGAAAGCAGTAGTAGATGGCCCAAATGCCTGGGACCCTGCATCCACATTGGAGACCCAGAAATTCCTGGCTTCTGGCTTTGGATCAGCTTAACTATGGCCATTGCAGCCATTTGGGGAGTGAACCAGTGGATGGAAGACTTCTCTCTCTCTCTCTGCCTCTGCTTCTCTGCAAATCTGCCTTTCAAATAAAAAAAAAATCTTCTTTAAAAAAGGAAACATTCCTTTTATCTTGGGGTTCAGTTTCTAAAACCCAAGGTTTCTCATCTCTAAAATAAAAAGTGAGGGAGAGGAAGAGTATCTGCAATGCTAATCTTCACTGTAGAGAAACACATAAGATTATAACTTACCTAAAAAAAAAAAACAGAGATTCAAATTTGCTATTGCTGTATGGCTATTTTTCTCATTTTTTAAACTTTTATTTAATGAATATAAAGTTCCAAAGTACAGCTTATGGATTACAATGGCTTTTCCCCCCCATAACTTCCCTCCCACCTGCAACCCTCCCCTCTCCCGCTCCCTCTCCCATTCCATTCACATCAAGATTCATTGTCAATTATCTTTATATACAGAAGATCAATTTAGCATATATTAAGTAAAGCTTTCAACAGTTGCACCCACACAGAAACACAAAGTGAAAAATACTGTTTCAGTACTAGTTATAGCATTAAATCACAATGTACAGCACATTAAGGACAGAGATCCTACATGAGGAGTAAGTGCACAATAACTCCTGTTGTTGACTTAACAAATTGACACTCTTGTTTATGGCATCAGTAATCACCCTAGGCACTTGTCATGAGCTGCCAAGGCTATGGAAGCCTTTTCAGTTCACCGACTCTGATCATATTTAGACAAGGTCATAGTCAAAGTAGAGTTCTCTCCTCCCTTCAGAGAAAGGTACCTCCTTATTTGATGACCTGTTCTTTCCACTGGGTTCTCACTTGCAGAGATCTTTCATTTAGGTCATTTCATTTTTATTTTTTGCCACAGTGTCTTGGCTTTCCATGCATGTATTTTTCTCATGTTTAATATAAACATAGAATATAAATATTATGCATTTTAGGTATATGTGTGGTGTGTGATTTTTAAGATTTTAAGTAGGAATGTAAATGGAAGCAGGATGACAAGGAGTTCTGTTTGTGATTACTTCTGTCAATTATAATTCATGGGATTAGAATTGCAGGATTAGGAATGCTTAAATGTATCCATTTATTTCACAATAATGTTTATTATATCAGGCAATATTCTTTGTGTAGACTGCTTTTTCTAGCCAGACTGAATATTCAGGATGGCAAGAAACACGTTTGCTTTGACATTAAAACTCAGCATCTTGATAGAGTTATCCTTTTAGTTGAATGACTCAATGAGGATATAAAAAATAAACAAATACAATTTCTGATCACCAAAAACTACCTAGTTGAAGAGACAGTGAAATATATATCTATTTGATAACTGCCACAATTAGATGAATGTATAATTTGTTGCTCAGAGACAAATTTGATAATAAAAGAGACATATTAATAATGACACAGGGTGAAATGTATAAACAGAAACCATCCATGGCCAAGCAGGTTAAATGTTCACCCTGGCTTTGTAAGGCATTCCATTCATTATTTAGTAAACATTTACTGAGCATTCTTTTGTGTGGTGTGTTGAAAGAACTACCAGCCACATGACTTTCCTGGATATTGGAATAAGAGATCTGAGCAATCTGAAAAAGGCTGAGATGAACTAAGGGGCTTTTGACACAAAGGTAAGAAAAACAAAAAGCAGAGAGGTCAGTTAAAAAGTTTATCAAAGGTAATTTAGTAGGATTTGAACCAAGGTATGGTGCTAGTGGAAATGAATAAGAGGCAACAGATTACAAGGAGATCTAAAATGCAGAAAAACAGGATTTCAATGGTAGATGATGGCAGGAGGAAACTCATGTGTAAATCTTCATTTGGATTTTATTAATTAATAGGCCAGGAGTTCTCAGTACATTATGTGGGGAGCAACTCGGACTAGACTAAGTTACTGGAATTAAAACTTATTCTATGCATCTGCTCTCCCACAATATGGCGCTGAGAAGGGAGAAACAGCTTCTACACAGCTGCCTCCAGTTCAACCAATAAACTGTAGGACCTGCTCCTGATTGGAGGAGAGCAGCGTACTCGGCGTGTGGGTAGCAGAGTTGGGATTGGTGGAAGAGGACTATAAAGGAGGAGAGAGACAACATGCACCAGGAACATCTATCTGAAGGAACACCTGTGCAGCCCCTGAGAGAGCCGGCCGGCGGTGTGCCGCTCCCCTGCGGAAGTGGGGAAAGTGGCTAGGGGGAATCGCCCTTCCACGGAGGTGGAAGGGTCGGTAGTCAACCTGGGAAGAATCAGCAGCAAACCCGGGGAGGGCCGAGCAGACAAAAGAACAGCGCAGGGTCCTGTGTCGTTCCTCCACGAAGATGGGGAGCGACATAATGGTGCCGTGACTCGGATAGGAAACTTAGGAGGGAAGAAACGGGAAGAAGTGGGAAAATACCAGTGAGAGAGATTAGCAAAGAGCCTAGGGGAAAGCCGGACGGAAAAGGTGCCAGAAGAAGCTATCGAAAGCCTAGGCATAGACTCGGATATGGACTGTGGGAAAGAAGTTAGGATTGAAAGCGAAAGTGAAAGCTTTCATAGACTTGGATGCGGACTATGGCGGGGAAGCTAGGAGATTGAAAGTGAAAGTGAAACCTAGAAGAAACTTAGACTTGGGTACGGATTGTGGGGAGAGGCCAGGAGAAATGAGAGGGGAATATTGTTGTTGGAAGAAAAGTTAGGGAAACATACCGGGTAGAGAAATATATGTTAGGGAGGATGAAGCCACGAGTGCAGGCTGAAGTGGAGACGTAAGCTATCTTGGGATTCTTCAAGTCAGCCCGGGGAGCAAAAGGCGAAAATCTGGAACCAGAGGCAGAGACGTGGGCCGCCAGGTTGGAATCCGTCAGATTAGCCCGGGGAGCAAAGGATGGGAAGCCAAGCTGAAGGGCGCAGTCGTGAGCTGGGTTGAATTCGCCAGCTTAGCCCGGGGAACTTGGACTGAATACCGGTGGTAGAAACGTGAGCTGTGCTGTGTGACTCATGGAAGCTGCCACACGCAGAGAGAGTGCGCGGGGCACAAGTAGATAGGGAACCCGGGGCTAGCGCGAGGCCGTGGTGCGGATGCGAAGGGGCGCGGAGACCGTGGAGTGCGCACGCGAAGCCAGGAAGCCGCACAGATGAGAGAAGCGCGGGCTGAAGCGGCTCAGAGCCGGGAAGCTGCCGAGAAGCAGCCTCGGGGCGGGCGCCGGGAAGCCGCAGGGATAAGAGAAACAGAAGTTTAGAAGTAAAATGAGAGAAATAGGAATGCTGGTAGATAGAAGTAAAATAGGAGAAATAGGAATGCCCAGAGATAGAGAAATAGAGAAAGGCCTCCCCACAACACAGCAATGAGAGAGCTTGGATTCGGTCTGCCTGAGTAGTAAGATGATAAGCACCTGCGGGCGGCTAGCAGCTTATGCGCCTCAGGTCACCGAAGACAGGCACGTTATCAACACCAATAAGTCTCCCCACAAGACGGCAATGAGAGGGCTTGGATTCGGTTTGCCTGATTGGTAGGGCTTGTAAGCACCTGCAGGCAGTTCTAGCAGAGTAGAGCATGCGCTGCAGGGCACCGAACACAGGCACGCATCAGCGCCTAAAAGCCTCCTCACAACATGGCTAAGAGAGGACCCAGATTCGGTTTGCCTGATTGATAGGGCTTGTAAGCACCTGTGGGCAACTCCAGCAAGCAGAGCAGAGTGTGCGCCGTGGGGCACCAAAGACAGGTGCGTATCAATGCCAAAAAATAAAAAGAAAGGGGGATCTGTGGGGAGCAACTCAGACTAGACTAAGTTACTGGAATTAAGACTTATTCTATGCATCTGCTCTCCCACAATATGGTGCTGAGAAGGGAGAAACAGCTTCTACACAGCTGCCTCCAGTTCAACCAATAAACTGTAGGACCTGCTCCTGATTGGAGGAGAGCAGCGTACTCGGCGTGTGGGTAGCAGAGTTGGGATTGGTGGAAGAGGACTATAAAGGAGGAGAGAGACAACATGCACCAGGAACATCTATCTGAAGGAACACCTGTGCAGCCCCCGAGAGAGCCGGCCGGCAGTGTGCCGCTCCCCCGCGGAAGTGGGGAAAGTGGCTAGGGAGAACCACCCTTCCACGGAGGTGGAAGGGTCGGTAGCCAACCCAGGAAGAACCAGCAGCAAACCCGGGGAGGGCCGAGCAGACAAAAGAACAGCGCAGGGTCCTGTGTCGTTCCTCCACGAAGAGGGGGAGCAACACATTAGTGTTCATCGGTAATAAAAGACTACCTCCAACAGACTTATAAACTTCCCCTAAATCCAGGACACAATCTCTTGCGTAGCTACTATCTATAAGCCTTATGCTGATCATCAAGCCAAATATTTTTAACTGCTACAATATACAATGGTCTTCTTTATGAAGCAGTTGCTTAGAAACTAGAAGGCATAATCAGTGTCTATAAGAATGATCTAAATAAAAAGTTAAATTCAGGGGCTGGCACTGTGGCACAGTAGGTTAACACCCTGGCCTGAAGTTCTGGCATCCCATTTGGGCACCTGTTTGAGACCCAGCTGCTCCACTTTCCATCCAGCTTTCTTCTATGGCCTTGGAAAACAGTAGAGGATAGCCCGAGTCCGTGGGCCCCTGAACCCACATGGGAGACCTGGAGGAAGCTCCTGGCTGCTGGCTTCGGAATGACACAGCTCCAGCCATTGTAGCCAACTGGGAATGAACCAACAGATGGAGGACCTTTCCCTCTCTTTCTTCCTCTCCTTCTCTCTCTGTGTAACTATTTCAAATAAGTAAATAAATAAATATTTAAAAAAATAATTTCCTGGAATAACCAAAATGCACATTATAAAGTCCAAGTAAGGTGTCTAGCCACTAGCTCACTATCATGACTCATAAAAACTCACCCTGTCTTGGCTACACTGATATGAGTGGATGGACATAAAGCAGAAAAGAAAGCAATAGGTTTGAGCAGTGAATAAATGGAAAGGGCTCCAACAACAATGCTGCAAAGCTCTGTGGCTCCTAACTGAATGTAATATGCAGGCAGGCATCTCCTTAATTTCTGCCATGCTTTCAGTTGTTATAAGACCATAGAGCTGAGCACAACAATCAGAGCTTTCAAGTCCAACATCCACAATTCACTTAGTGATAGTGGAGCACTGTAGCTTCACTTCATGAGGACAACTAAACCTCCACACTTGATATGTCATTTTGTTTGGAGCCTCTGGTACTGGAGAGTGTATAGGGTCAGAGGGAGTAGAGGAGCATGGTGTGTAAGTCTCATGGTGGTGGTAGCTGTGCCGAGGAAGGAGTGGAGGAGGAGAAGAGCAAGAGCCCCTAGCACTGTGGGAATGAAGAGCAGAGGGTGAATGGAGACACGATGACTTATCTGCATTATGCCTGGTATTCTCCTGGGTATAACTGATGCAACACAAATAATGTGAATATCATGATTACCCTAAAGGCAAGTTCAGTCCTGGTGGACAGATGACAAGGACATAGATAATTAAAAACAATATGACAAAAGTTGTAGGTGTACAATACAATCACCTACATCATTTTGGATGCCATGCCCATCAGACAGGAGCCATCAGGTTAAGTTCAGATCTCAGGGCTGGCATTCTGGTGTAAAGGGTAAAGCCACTCCCAGCAGGGCCAGCATCCCATATGGGCACAAGTTCAATTCCCAGCTGCTCCATTTCTGATTCAGCTCTCTTCTGTGGCGTGGGAAGGCAGATGGTGCTAGTCCTTGGGCCCCTGCACCTTCATGGGAAGACCTGGAGGAATCTCCTGGCTCCTGGCTTCAGAGCAGTGCAGCTCCGGCCATTGCAGCCAAGTGGAGAGTGAACCAGCGTGTGGAAGACCTCTTTCTCTCTCTGCCTCTTCTTCTGTCTCTGTGTAACTCTGACTTTCAAACAAATAAATAAATTTTTTTTTTAAAAAAAAGGGCCAGATCTCAGAGGTAGCAGAGCCCAGAAACGACAGAATTGTATAAAATGAAATAGGCAGATGGCAGGTAGAAGCTTGGTAACTGAAGCTGGGATCAGAACACGGATCTTGACTGGCAGGCTGTCAAACCAATCATTAACCTGGACAAGGCTGGGATCTCCCAACTTCTATCCTAGTGCCCATGTCTTTGCAGAGGCATAACCAAGAAAGAGAAAATCATCTCTGGCCTTGGATGAGGGGACTGTGGGAGCTCCCCACATTTGAAGCCAGAATCTTTTTAACCCTGAGATTCCCTCTTTCATAGGAAGGCTTTTCTGGCCTTGTCTTAGCATAAACCTCTCATGACACCAGACCTCCCATAGACCCACATCACAGGACACATGATAATGAATGGCTGAATGAACAGAAACTTGAGGTATCATGTAAATGGAAGACTCATGAATCTATTCTCACCTTATGGGTGTACTTGAAGGTGAGAAAACTGAGGCAGGGGACTTTGGTCATGCTCAACCATAGAGTACTCCTTACAAAAAAAAAATCCTATTCACACTTCAGAAGTGCCCAGCCACCCACCTCCTGAGTACATGCTCTTGGAAAAGTGGGAAATCCCCAAAGACCAGAATTGGAAAGGCACTATCTTGACAGTGTAGAAAGCATTTGGGGAGGAAAAGCCCTGCCCCACTAGAGCCCATTGGTCAAAGGATATAGCAGAAGATTTAGAGGCTTGCTGTGTCACACATCTGCCCACAGAGTAGGATGATCACAGAAGACCTGAAGATGTTTTGTGAGTTGTGGCCTCATGGTATTGGCTGCAGCCACACATCAGCCCAGTTCACACATCAGGGATGACTAGTGGGCAGTGGTTTGAGCTAATCCTGCCTCTACCTGGCCAGCACTGCAGTATGCATGCAGTGAGTCTGCTCCTGGAGTGCCTGATGAGGCCAAGGAATGTGTATAGACCTACAGTCAGAGGAAGTATGAAGCACTGGCCTCAAGGTTGGAAAGTTGCCATGGCAACAATATTTTCAGAAGATGATGTGGCAGGGGTAGCCCTGCAAGGCAGGAAGGACTCCGGACTACATGTCCTTCCCCTTATGCTTCTCTGAACTTAGATGAGCCTGAGTTGAGTGCAACAACCTGGGTGGGTGATGCTGAGACCACCAGATGAGATTCTGGTTAATGTATGCAGGTTGTGGGTCATAATGACAAT
Source organism: Oryctolagus cuniculus (assembly GCF_964237555.1). Taxonomy (NCBI): domain Eukaryota; kingdom Metazoa; phylum Chordata; class Mammalia; order Lagomorpha; family Leporidae; genus Oryctolagus; species Oryctolagus cuniculus. The sequence goes on along the minus strand of NC_091439.1, from coordinate 140,822,759 downwards.
TGTATGTGCAATGTTGGCTGCTGTCCCATGTGTTCACCCACATGCCTGATATGAATGAGGGTTGGACAGAGGGAGAGTGGGCCATGGGATTTTCAAGAAGGATGTGTGAGCAAGTGAAGCAGGCAGATTTCTTACCTGGGGCTACTAGAGAAGGGGAAGGGAGGTTTGCAGGCTTCAAAATGAGCAAAGAGATAGGAAATACTACATATCCTTTGCCCCTTCCCCAAGATGCACACCCAAGGTTAGCAATTGCCCTCCTCTTAAATCTGAATTGGTGCCAGTAATGATGTTTGAACTTGTGAATAAAGGGCCTAATGTGGCTAATATTCTGCTTGTATTTCCTAAAAATGGCCCAAAATGATATTTTCTTAAAACAAATATAGGCATGCATATAACTTGAGACTTGACTGAGAGTTCTTGCAAAATATAAGTACTCCTTGCTGACTTGAAAGATGCTAAATGTGTGGCTCCATATTAGGGATTTGGAGTTTTGTCATTAGAGCTGGATTTTGCCTTTGGTGGTGCACATCATTTTCTCTACTAGGTCTCTGACAACTCCTATGATATTTACCCTTGCTAGACATTTCCTCAGGTTTCCAGCTGAAAGGCAGCCAAACATGAATCCCATTATCTAAAGGCTGACATCTGTGGTCTCTTTGTTTGAGACCTTCGGCTGTCAGGCTGGAAGAGCAACAGCATCACTCAACAAGAAGCACTGGAGACAGGTCTGATGGGCATGTCTGTTTATTAGCAATCAGGCACAGATTTTTATAGGGTAAGTGGGGAAGAAAAAGCCTTGGGTGGTAACAGCAATTCTACAGGGAAGAAGGAGCAGCATGCCAAAAGACTTCTAACTAATTGACTTATAGGTCATGTAGGACACATAGGCCCCTGGGCTCCTTTGTGCAACCAGCCCACATCTGGGAGTTGCTTCTCAGTTCTCTGTTTATGAACCACAAAAGCACAGCCACAAGGATTCCAACAGGAAGGGGGGATGGAGGAAATGGGTCTGGAGCTCCTGCAACTTGCCAGCAGCCAGGCTGTGGGGTCCCTCTAGGGAGGCATGGCACACCATGCCCTCTCAACCTCCCACATGGGCAGGGCAAGCAGTCCCATGGGATCACCCACAGAAATCTATTTGAACTGAGAAAGATTGTGATGGCTAAATTTTTATTATAGAATTTATATCAGAAATTTGCCATCAAAGTATCCTTTATTCTGGATTTATCATACACAGTGATGGAGGAAGGAAAAAAATCTTACATCCATGTTGACCTCTCACCTACACAACAAGCAGGCCCCTGTTTCTCTGTCTTGCTAATACAGCCTCTCCTCCCCACTCCTGCCTTGACCAGCCTTGCCCTGCCTCAACTTTTGGACACAACACTGTGAAAACTCTGCTATCAGCCTGAGATCTCCTCCACTCTTCCCAAGCTATCTCCGTCTATCTCAGCAGCTCAGCCTCAGAGTCCAGCCTCAGCCCAAACCCCTCCCAGCTCACACTGTGACCTCAAAGGACCTTTAAAACTAGCCCAAGCTCTTCTCTATCTCAGCAGCCCTCCTTTAGCTCAGACCTCCAAGCTCCTTCCCACCACTTTGTGCTATATAAAGCACCAGTCTATAAGACAGGGAGTTCTCTCTTTGCTGTGTTTGCTGGGAACTCTCTGCCATGCATTCACCTTGGAGTGAATCAACCTTCTGAATAAACCTGGTCTGCCTGTGGCTCCATGCTCTGTCTCCTCTTTCTTGGCACACAGCTTCTCTTGTTTTGTGGAGATTAAGTATATTACCTCAATTCCTGACTATTTCAAAACCAATTTATAAACAAGGACTTGGGATGTGGCTCCACTAAAGTGTGTCTGTGATCTTAGAAATTCTTTTGGCTGCTTTTATTGGAAGGTGAGTGTCAGGAAGTGAACTGATAGAAAGGAATTGATGAGATTTCCTTTGAATTCTGTGGTGCTTCCC